>NW_026026118.1:0-415 GCF_019186545.1 Solanum stenotomum
AAAGATTCTCTTCTTCAAGCATTAAGTTTAGGAGTTTGTCTTGGACAAGGCCCTTTCTCTCTAATACTTGAAGTTCGAAATACTCTTGATCAAAGAGCGAAAATTGCAATTCGGCGATAAAGATAAATGTGGCGCATTTTCGCGAACAAGGGCAGCATAGTCTCCCGGAGTGTTCTGAGGCGGTAGATTATAGTACGTACCATTCTCCAAGAGTCTTATACGCCGATATATTTCCGCCTCATTCTCCGCGGCAATAACGTTTCTAAAAGTTTAGAGTGATTCCGAACTCGATTCAGATTCCAGGCGGGGAAGACTTCCTGATTCTCTAGTCGAATTATCACTTTCATTCGACGATACAAATAAGATAAAAGCTGTGGGGAGTGCTAGAAAAGCCAAAAAAAAGTCCATAATGAAG
>NW_026026119.1:0-128 GCF_019186545.1 Solanum stenotomum
TTAAAACTATGGCCATAACTAAAATAACATAACTTAAATAAAATGTGCTTTTCAAATCAACAAAATTAAATAAGACAAAATAATATAAAATAAGAATAATTAAACTAATAAAATAAATAACTTATACT
>NW_026026119.1:279-377 GCF_019186545.1 Solanum stenotomum
TTGTTATTATTATTATTATTATTATTATTATTATTATTATTATTATTATTATTTATTTTTATTATTATTCTTTTTTAGAAATTTTATAAAACTAATAA
>NW_026026120.1:0-209 GCF_019186545.1 Solanum stenotomum
GAGAAGGGAAGAAAAAAGAGTTGAGTGTTAGTTTAGATGAAAGAAGATCCCAGTCAAGTATTATTTCCTCATGTAATGTTCAATGACTCTTAAATCAACGTCATGTGGATAATAAAATAAATTATGATTGAGATTCATTTCAAATCTTATACTTAACAGAAAAGTCAAAAATAATAAAAGCAAAGCTAATAGTATCCATTAAAAATATT
>NW_026026121.1:0-388 GCF_019186545.1 Solanum stenotomum
AACTAGGACACATCCCATGTAGGCACAAAGATGTTCATTGTACTCTTGCCTCATACTCGGGAGAGCTACCATCTTAACCATATCCACTCGGTGCTTAGCCTTAGTTCCCATAAAGTAATTTCATTCACATGTATGTGCTAGAGAGGGCACCATCATTAGGTCTATCGACCCATAGCACATCTACCAAGAAAGGCACCATAAGGATCTACCGATCAAGGTTCATAAATGATAGCTCATTAAATCCCCTTGGAAGGGTGACTTAGGCCTACCGATTTTCCATTAAGGGTGTCTTAAGCCTACCGGTCCAAGGTTCATCATTTCACACATGAGAAGGGCTACCACCATTAGGTCTACCGATTCCATGGTTTCACATTTACTTAGGAAAGCT
>NW_026026122.1:0-414 GCF_019186545.1 Solanum stenotomum
ATTAATCTGTTATCATAATAGACACAACTCCATTTCTTTTAGTAACTTAGTATGTGATAGTTCAACACAAACAGTTTAGCCCATCATTGGGCTTATGAACATAAAGGAATAAATAAGAACAAGAATAAGAAATAGTACCTTAATAGGGAACCTTCAAGCCAAATTGCAAACTTTTATTGAAAATATTGGAAATTTTACAAAGAGAGAGAGTTTTTAGAGAGAGAGAGAGAGGGGGTTCTGAACCTGCCTCTAAACTAATACACACTTCCTCTTATATAGAGGTTACACACACTATTACAACAATAATAGAAATGGCCCACAACTTTATAATGGCCAATAAACACACGATAAAACCGACAAACATTAATGGCCTTCACATGGTCTAGGCTGGGCCACTTTTCTTATCTTTATAAA
>NW_026026123.1:0-1787 GCF_019186545.1 Solanum stenotomum
TGTGAGCCTGATAGAATTTTGAGAGTGAACATATTTTATTATATAGATTTTAAATATTTTAAATTGGTAATTATTGTAATTTTTAATGCTTTTTTAAGTCATTTGTAAATGATATATGTTGCTTCCTTTGTCCCATTTTATATAGTATAAATAAAATTCCCGAAACCAACTCAATTTTTAATATATTTTTTAAAATATTTTAAATTATTAATTATTGCAATTTATAATATTAAAAAAATAGAAAATGTACAAAACTTGTATCAGCCTAAAAAAATGACCACGATAATTCGAAGCCTACAGAAAGTAATATGGTTGTATGTAATTTTTAAATACTTAATATATATTACTCCGCTTGTCTCAATGTATGTAGCATAGATAAAATTTCAAGAGTCAATCAAATGTTGTTAATTGTTAAGATTTATAATACATTTTACGTAGTTTTCAATAATTTCACATTAAACAATACATATTACTACTTTTGTCTCATTTTATGTAACATTGATAGATTAATTTTACGAATCAATCAATTTATTTTTTTCTGGTTTTTTAATAAATATTTTAAGTCGTCAATTATCACAATTTATTGTATTTTATACATAATTTTTAACGATAGATTAATTTCAAGAATCAATCAAATTTGTTTATATGTATTTATTTTTGAAATATTTTATATTGTCAATTATCATGATTTATAGTATTTTTATGATAGATAAACTTCAAGAATCAGTGGAATTTTTTGTATCTTTTTCAAAACATATTTTATGTTGTCAATTATCATGATTTATAGTATTTTTACGCAATTTGTAAATATAAAAAAAAACTAAAAAAATAAGACAAATAAATTAAAACGGACCCAATATATGTTATTTTTGTTGTCTCAATTTATGTGACACAAATGAAATTTGGAGAGTCATTGAATATTATATATTATACTTGGGCATAAACTCCCTTACGCACGGGCGCAATAACTATTATTTTTTGTCCTAATGTATGTGACACAGATAAAATATAGTGAGTTATTTAAATTTAATATGATTTTTAAATATTTTAAGTTGTTAATAATGTAATTTATAATATTTTTACATAATTTGTAAATACTTAATATATATTACTCCGCTTGTCTCAATGTATGTAACATAGATAAAATTTCAAGAGTTAGTCAGATGTTGTTAATTGTTAAGATTTACAATACATTTTACGTAGTTTTCAATAATTTCACATTAAATAATACATATTACTACTTTTATCTCATTTTATGTGACATTGATACATTAATTTTAAGAATCAGTCAATTTTTTTTTTGTGTGTTTTTTTAATAAATATTTTAAGTTGTCAATTATCACGATTTATTGTATTTTATACATAAATTTTAACGATAGATTAATTTCAAGAATCAATCGAAATTTTTTATATGTATTTTTTAAAAATATTTTATGTTGTCAATTATCATGATTTATAGTATTTTTACGATAGATTAACTTCAAGAATCAGTGCAATTTTTTGTATCTTTTTCAAAACATATTTTATGTTGTCAATTATCATAATTTATAGTATTTTACGCAATTTTAAAATATAAAAAAAATTAAGACAAATAAATTAAAATGGACGCAATATATGTTATTTTTATTGTCTCAATTTATGTGAGACAAATGAAATTTGAAGAGTCCTTCAAATTTGCATTTTTTTAAAAAAAATGTTTTAAGTTATTAATTATTGTGATTTGTAATATTTTTATGTAACTTTCAAATAACCTACATTGCTGGCCACTTTGTCCTAATTTATGTGAT
>NW_026026124.1:0-338 GCF_019186545.1 Solanum stenotomum
GGAAAGCTCTTGGAATGATCTTTCCAGCACCGCCAAGTTTGCGCGATTCTGAGTTCGTATGAGTAAGTTATGCCTTTGGAAGTTGGGTTGTTGGATTAAGGAAAGTCCAAATCCGGATTTTTGAAGGGTAGTTTGGTCGTTTCCTTACCCTTTTATTTTAATTTGTTTTTGGTAATTACTGAGGGGTCTATACCAAACTTAGTCAGCTTACGCTTTTGGAAAAAAAGTTAGGGCTTTGATAGAAGAGAAAAGAAGAGGAGAAAGGAGAAGAACGTTCAAGATTCGTCGAGTTTGTCTTGTGTATTTCTTCGGGGGTGATCCCTACAAGGTATGTGACA
>NW_026026125.1:0-314 GCF_019186545.1 Solanum stenotomum
TAATAATAATAACAATAACAATAATAATAATAATAAGAACAATAATAATAATAATAACTACAATAACAATAACAATAACAATAACAATAACAATCAGAATAATAATAAGAATAATAATAAGAACAAAAATAATATTAATAATAATAAGAATAAGAATAACAATAAGAATAAGAACAACAATAAGAATAACAATAAGGATACCAATAACAATAACAATAAGAAAATAATAACAATAACAATAATAATAATAATAATAATAAGAATAATAATAAGAATAATAACAAGAATACTAATGAGAATAATAATGAGAATAA
>NW_026026126.1:0-238 GCF_019186545.1 Solanum stenotomum
TTCAAGTTCAAGTTCCAAGTTCACGTTCTAAGTTCAAGTTCAAATTCTAAGTTCAAGTTCAAGTTCTAAGTTCAAATTCTAATTTCAAGTTCAAATTCTAAGTTTAACTTCAAATTCTAAGTTCAAGTTCAATTTCAAGTTCAAGTTCAAGTTCTACTTTCAAGTTAAGTTCTAAGTTCAAGTTCAAGTTCTAAATTCATGTTCAAGTTGTAATTTCAAGTTCAAGTTCTAAGTTCAA
>NW_026026127.1:0-1826 GCF_019186545.1 Solanum stenotomum
TATGGTATCGCACGGCCAAACGCCTACTTAATCTAAATACAAGGATGAATCAAGTAACAAACGTGTGGAGTTTTTTACCAGTAAATTCTAGCTAAAGGGAGATTGTAGAATACATAGCCCATTGAGTAGATAACTTTTTAAGTAAGTCAGTAGCTATCCTCGTCGCATTTTCCTCTTTGAATATGCAAGCTTCATTTTTCTCTTTCAAGGAAATCAACGTCTTGGATTTTTCATTCATCTGTTCAGCTATCTCTTCCTGCTCTTTCTGCACTGCCTCCAATTGTTTCATCAATTCCTTTTCCTTGTTCTTCAGTCCTTCAAATCTGACCTTGAGATTCTCTTCATCTTTCGATGCAGTCACCTTCAAATTTTTAATGTTCTCCATTTCATCGGAGGACTGTTGACTGTACATTTGGGATTGAGAACAGAAACGTCTCCAGTTAACCACGAGTAAAGAAAAATCGGTTAAGACTTCAAGCATTTGTTCGCCTTCTACAGCTGAAAACAAATGGTAGTAGTTGTCTTTCAAGATGGATAATGTTTTTTTCATGCAACTTTCCTTTACAGGGTCGGCAAGATCTTCCAGAGGCAACACAATCAATTTGTTGAAAAGCCGCTTCACGTTCTCAAAATTCAATGGCAGAGTTAATATTGTATCAAGAGAAGGTTGAGCTCCCATATGAGTATGATCCTGATGATGACAAGTAGAGCTCAACATATATATCAACTATTCTTGAAGCATAGAATTAGAGATGGTTATATACTTGTCTAATATATCCACTTTTAGATAAAAAGGAGAAGAAAAGAGTAATTATGCTTACAGTGATTGAATTGGGAATGTCATGAGTATTCCCAAATATTGCCTGACTTATGGAAATATTATCGTTCTGTATTTCAAAATGAAACGTATTTGCCTCAAACTCACGTGACTCATTAGCCAAGGCTCTCCCTCGAGGCACATTACTGTAATTTTGCAGTAACGTAGCTGCATCACCAAGAAGATTAAAATTAAAACAGAAAATTCCACTAATCCAAAAAAAACCTTATCCACTAGAGGATGGGATTTGAGGTAGTGCCTAATCTTACTGGGAGTGACAGAGCTTACCTTTAAAGGTATCTGCAGTCTCTTTGCCTTTATTGCCATAATGCTTTTCATCATATGTTTGCGGTGATTCTACAGTTTGAGATATGTGATCAGGTCCATTCTGTGCAAACAACATTAAAAATATTCAGCTTTAAGATGATTGGAGATGTATATAACCCAGACAATCATAAGAAGAAAAATAAACGAACAATCTATTTTGCTGGCCCACTAAAGGAATATCAACTAATACTACATGAACTAGTAAAACCAGAACGTAGACTTTGAATAAGGGTTCTTTCATAATCTAACTACAAGGATGAAGAAGCATTATGAATGTGTAGCCTAATTGAATTACAAGCAAATCAAGATAAATAAAGGTTGTATCTTAGCACACTGAAAATATCTAACCACTTTTTTCCCTGTTTTTGTAACACTTAACTTTAGTTTTCCACGTGATATGTTTGAGGCCACAAAGGATGAATGATATTTTGGTATAACTTTAATTTAGCAGAGTTCTCTTAGTACCCTTTGTCGTCGGCAAAGCTTCTTGTTTTCATTGTCGGACCACATTTTCATTTTTTGTGTTAAAGGTAACGTTTTTGCGTAGAATTTCTTCATGGTTTCAAGAAAGGCTTGGGTCGTTTGGTTGGAACAAGTTATATCTTGAAGTTAGCTATCCTGGGATAAGTTATCCCACCATGTATATGAGATAGTTTATTCCATCACTATGATATAAATGGTG
>NW_026026128.1:0-1824 GCF_019186545.1 Solanum stenotomum
AAGAGTTAGCTGACGCGAGATCCTGCCTAAAACGTTTGGACTTGAACTTGGATGATCAGCTTAACACCCTCCAGGGCGTGTCAATGTCTTCCAAAGCCGTGTTCGCTGAGCCGCATGTGATAACCAGCAAGTTTCTCATTCGTGAAGAAGTGGAAAAAGCAAGAGGAGGAGCAGGTCCTTCAGCATTTTAGTTATTTTATTCCCCTGCGCGGGATTGATGTTTTTTGTATTTGCAACTTATCCCTTCCCTAAAAGATGTATCCCTTTGCTTAACTTTGTAATGAATTTTCTATTGTTTATGAATTCTGTTTTGGGGGTGCAACAATTTGTTTTAAATGGCTCAATACATCCTTCAATTCGCTAGGCCTACCCTTGGCACAAAAGGGTCACATGCATGTTTAGGACGCGATATTTGCCTGTTTACTTGTGTGTTTAATTGTTCATGTGGTACGTTGCTTTGAATGAGGACATTTTAGCCCACTCCTTGTCAAAAATTGAAAAAATGTCAAGTCACCACCAAAATGTCCGACCAAAATTCCATGAGTCTTAAGTTTCTCAGCCAGAAATAAAATCCTACTACCAAATCCTAAGTCACTACTCTATCATCTCAGGAAAGGTAAAATTGCAGCTAAGATGGAAAAAGGCAAGAATATCGACATAGAGCTAACTGAGGAGGATTTGAGGATGAAATTACAGCAACTCAGACAAGAGATCCAAGAAACTAGAAAAAGGAGAATAGAAGTGGAGTTTGCCACCGCAATCGCACGAACAGCAAATGCGGCACTAGACATGGAATTGGCAGCAAAGATGACAAAATGTGTTGTTATAGATGAAGAGACAGCTACTGTGCGGAAGAAGCGCGATGCCCTCAAAGAGATAACCGTGATGCTTCAGAAGCCACGTGGAAAACACTCTTTCTTCAGCCAAAAGGCCGCCAACAGTGATCCCAAAGGCGCTAGACCTGAAGCTACTGAAGAAGACACTGGAGAGGAAATTGTCTATAGGCCTCCTCTTCAGAGACGGTGGAAGGAAGGGAATGAGAAAACCACCCTCGAAGCATATGAGTTTACCCCCCATGATTAATGCGACAATCAGAAAAAGAATGGCATGAGTAGAGGCGCACATTTTATCTTTTAGGAGCTTTATTGTCTGCTTTTCACTTTCCTTGTAATCTTCAAGAAATGAATGAAAATGAACTTTCCTTTTGTTTTCGAACTACGTTGGGCCTGAATTCTCCTTAGGAGATACGTAGGCAGCCTTTCAAGGCCCGGCCCCTATCTTTTAAAATTTTCTTTTCCCTTCATTCTACAAGGAAACATTAAGTTCAGATCAACAGATGCCAGAAGATGCAGCAAAAAGATCTTAGCTCAACGCAATTTAACCTTTCTAAGTCACCAACCCCAACATAAAAACGAGCAAATTCCTGCTTGTTCAAAAGTCAGTCCCCACTGTTCGTGGGTTAACATGTCCTTAAACAAAGCAACTTTTATATGTTTATCTGCTTTCTATATGATATTTTGCATTATTTGTGCCGAATCAAAACTAACATGTTTGCCTTTGAGTTGTTTTTCTCAACAGGTAGTTAGAACTGGTCTGTGTCGATAAGCTGGCTGATCATCCTTATTTCACTAGATCTAAAGGTCCTACAGATTCCTTCCCCAATCAAAATTCACAAAAGGGAGAATCAACAATGAGTGATAACAACGAAGAAATCAGCCTTACTGATGTCGTGGTGGCTCNTCAGCCCGCCCTTGCTGATCAGAATGAACTGATCCTGCAGCTGATGCAACAAATTACTGAGATGAGGGTCGAGATGCAGAGGAA
>NW_026026129.1:0-556 GCF_019186545.1 Solanum stenotomum
TTTTCTTTGTGATTTTTTAAGGTTTAGGTTTTAGGATCATTGGTTTTCTTTGTGATTTTTTAGGGTTTAGAGTTTAGGATCATAGGTTTTAGGGTATTAGAGTTTATAACGGTTTAGGAGTTAAGAGTTTCTTAGGGTTTCTTGGTTTAGGATTTAGCGCTTCGGATTTTAGGTTAAGAGCTTTTTAGAGTTTATGGTTTTTTTTATGTTTATGATTTTTATGATTAAGGTTTTTAAATGTTTTACGGTTTGCTAGGTATTTTTAAGAATTTGGATGTCTTAAGATTTAGGGTTACGTAGGCCTAATATAGGGCATAGGATTTTAAGTTTAAGGTTTTTTCTAGAGCTTATGGTTTTAGAGGGTTTTTTTTCCGGGTATTATAGTTGTAGGTGTTTAAATGGATTTTAGGGTTTAGGGTTTCTTAGGATTCCATATGGTTTGCGGTTTAAGGTTTAGCCCTATGATTTAGAGTTTCTTAGCGTATATTATTTAGCGTTTAGGATATCTTAGGGTTTGGTTTTTTTAACAGATTTTAGGATTTAGGGTTTTGGGCTT
>NW_026026130.1:0-828 GCF_019186545.1 Solanum stenotomum
TCATTACAAAATGCTAATGACAACCATGTTTTCGTAGAGACAGCTAAAACAAATGTAAAAGACAAAGAAACCAAAGAGTTGTATAGTATTTGTCACAACAGTTATTGATTGTTGTTAGCCGTGCTCTAAGATGCTGCTAAACCATTAGCTATTAAGGATTATAATGGCGTGGAAAATGACCTTGCAAAGTGTCCCCAATTTGTGAGTGATTGTCAGAATGTACTTGGTAGTAAGACAACACCTGAAATGTTAGATAGAAATAGAAAACAATTTGATCTTGTATTAATGGCAAAAATTGCTGAACAACTCATTAAAAAATAGGTAGTTTACATAATTATTATAAATTAATTTGTCTTTCTTGAAAGCTAATAGCTAATTAAGAGGAGATTATTGATAATTCGATAAATCATTCTTACTTTCTCAAGTGACTAATTATATCATGTCTAAGCTTATCATATTTACTTGAGCCTTGAGATATTTTTTCAACTTACTAGAAATTTTTTTCTCAATTACTCATTTATTACTTTTTTACTTATGATTTAATTAATAATGTCTAAGTTAATAGTAAGCCTTAGAACCGCAAATCCTAGCGATTCAAAAGAACGTTCTACTTGGCTGAAAATACATATGACCTTCGTCTTATGTGGACTTTTACTTATCTATAATGAAATGGGAATTTTATGCTATATTGATCAAAGCTTGTTTCATTTATTTTTATAAAATCTTATTCAACTCAACCTCACGATCATAAATCTAAAAGGATGATTTATTTGTCTTAATACATCATATTTCTAAATTAAATGAAATTACATAGACAAGATTATTATA
>NW_026026131.1:0-665 GCF_019186545.1 Solanum stenotomum
GTATCTACTACAAGTCGTCGCTCGAATGCATCACTTGCTTCCAATATATCATTTACCGCCAACCAATAACATTCTTTTATTTTCTTCATACTCAAGCACTGCAATTTCTTCCCCTTTAATCCGTCTTGCCGGAAAATCTTCACTGGAGAGACTTTCTGCCGATGCTTCTTTCCTCCGGCTTCAACCTGGACTACCGGTAACTTCTTCCGCCGGAGTGACATTTTACGGCGGGCATGACTGAATATGGATGTGGAATTGGCATGGCTTTTACTTTTGTTGAAGCTATTTTGGTTCGAATAAGTCATTTTTGCGTTATAAGTATCAATTAATTATTTTTTGTTCGAATAATTTTGTTTGTTGAACTAATATATTTATAAGGAAATCATATGAATAGCGAAGAGTTGAACATGAGACGCATAATGCCTATTACTTCAGCTCAACTAATAAGTGATTTGGTTTGAGGATAGAGAGAATCATAAAATTATCTCATATATATTAGATACGATATTATTTGATTGAGATATATAAAAAAAAACAATCCAACACAAGATTATATTATATTTTGTGGATGGTACTAAACAATATTTACATTAAATTATATATGATAAAACTTAGTGTGTAGTCACTTATTTATGTATCCCTTTTTTAAAACTGATAGATTAGAC
>NW_026026132.1:0-1048 GCF_019186545.1 Solanum stenotomum
CTAATCGACAACCACCACTATGAGCCTATGTGATGATACAACGTCTTACCCATGCTGCCAGAACTATCCTATACTTTGCCGTCATATAGAACGCTTAACTTAGTGGATCTACTAGTATATGCTAAAAGAATCTTAAGGAGTCATCTAAAAAGTATGATCCTTTAATACCCATGATGGCTACATGGTTTATGGAGACTTGAGTTACTATGAACTCGCATCCCCATATCGGTGCTCAATACTACTCCTAAAATATACTTAGCTCATATGTTTGTAACAACAAAACTCTTTCTTTGAATTGAGATAATTACTCAAAACTTAGCTTAAAACCTCTCTTGGAATCGATGTTCCCTTTCTTGCTCAAATGTGAAAATATTTATAAACTCTTTGGGAATACTTAGTTCCCTTATAGCTTTTTTGAGAAATGAACTCAACTCTTTACTCTTTGCTTAACTTGAAACTTGAGCCTTAAAACGAAGTTAAAACGTTTGTTAAAGACTCTTGAAAACTTTAAGAAACGTGGCTTTGACTTGCTTCTTAACTTCTAGACTTTGACTCTTAACTTCTTTGACTTTGATCTTACCTTTCCCTGAATTGGATTATGGATTCAAGGTTCATGATCTCATGTTTATGGATGATTTCATGATGTTTAGATATACCTTAGAGTGTTGGAAACAACTAGAAAACATAGGTACATCGCTTAGGAACAAGTCCGAAAAGGTAGGGAACGAATGGGGAGAACTGGCATCCCTGGCGCTCTGAAAGGCGTGGAGCGCCAGCCCTCAAACTTCAGAGAGGTCTGGCTGGCGCTCTGGCTGGCGTGACACGCCAGAGGCCAAACTTCAGAGAAGTTTTTGTGGCGCTCTGGCAGGTGCGGTGCCCCAGCCCTTTTGCCCAGCGACTTACGACTTTTCTCTTCCGTTCTTCCTCTCTAAACCTCCCTAACTTCCATAGTTCCTTCCCCAAACACTTAGGATCAATTGTACCCTCAATATACAACTAATCTAACTCGAAAAATAACTAGGAAACATGAACCAACTCACCCCCAAGC
>NW_026026133.1:0-1071 GCF_019186545.1 Solanum stenotomum
CACATGAAAAAGAAAGAAAAATACAATGATAGGATTTGCCATCTTTCTTATTAAATAATGAAAAACCAATTGATTTATTTCTGAGTAAACCCTTTTGCAATAAGTCTAGCTTTGTAAGTTTGCACTTTTCCATCTACTCCTCTCTTTTTCTTATAGAACACTTGCATCCAATGGGTTTGACTCCATCTACAGGTGGTTCTACAAGATCTCAGTCTTTATTAGAGTACATGGACTCCATTTCCAATTTCATAGCAATGGTCCATTTTTCTGCATCTTTATCTTGTAGTGTTTAGTATTAATTCATAGGCTCGGTATTCAACTCTTTAGGGATTCTGTCAAAAGACTCTCCCAAGAGTGCATACTAAAGTGGCTTTCTTATCACTCTCCCACTACAATGAGATACTACAGTTGCTGGGAAGGTTTAAAGAGAGTTGCATTATCATGATCTTGTGGTGGAACCGCATCATTTGTAGTATCATGAGTGTCCATGTTTTCTTCAGTACCTTGCGGTGCGGAGATATCAACACTTTTTTCCTTTAATATAATCTGCTCATTATTACTCACACTATCTTGATGCAATGAATTTTCAGGAACTTGTACTTGTGGAATTATATGTTTATTAACATCTCTCCCGCTACTATAATGCAATGGTATGTTAACTCTAACATATGGAGTTTGAAATTTGGTTTCCATCATTTTCAGTACACTAATTTGTTAGCTCTTTGCTTAATTCCTGTAAAACTAGTTTACTTCTAGGAATATGGTTTTTTAAAAGATCTTTTTCTAGAAACTTGGCATTGGTAGTCACAATGACCTTTTCTTTAGGATTATAAAACATACCACATTTCGCTCCTTTAGGGTATCCAATAAAAAATATACTTCTATTTTAGGTTTCAATTTTTCTATCTTCCCTTTCAGCACATGTATTGGACATCCCTAAACTCGAACAAGTTTCAAACTAGGTTTGTGCCCAGTCCACAGTTCAATGGTTGTCAAAGGAACTAAGTTCAGAATGTAATTTACAATTTCTAATGCATATCCCCAAAATGAATAAGGCAAATCAGAGTAACT
>NW_026026134.1:0-1086 GCF_019186545.1 Solanum stenotomum
CATCACTAACTCCTTTCTAGCTACAACAAACTCTTCCTCTTATGATGTAATCTTCACAACTCATCACTTCTTAGTCTACCCATAAGGGACAACTCCTCATTCATAACTTACTGGGTGCATGACTACAATAACATAGCTTGCCTCATCACTATCTCCCTTACTTAAATTACTAAACTTCTGTATATTTTTCTCTCTAACTCTGGGCTCTTTCTCTACTACTGCTCATGATCTCGTAACTCATGCTACTCTTTCGGGTGAAAATCATACCCAAGCTCTAAACATACCTCCTCGTAAGGATCTCAGCTGAAACAATACTTAGAGAAGAAAGTACAACTCACTTTTATCTCAAATGCATGATTCACATGAAGGCATTACTCCAAAACTGAACACTTAACTTACTCTTGGGCTTCTCTTAAGCCCCTCAGAATTCTCATGACTTTCTCAAGACTCTTGCTAAGAACAACTCATCGACAAAGAACTGACTCTGCTTTTCAACCACCTCTAGTATGATGGGTAGTCGAAAGATTCTGGGAACGCACGAGTTAGAATAGATCTCTACGACTTAGCTCTATTGCACGATTAAGAGTGTGAAAGAAGGGAGACTTTTCTTAAATGTCTGTAGTCCCTNATAAAAAAAATTATTTTGAACTATTAAATAAATGAAACTTAAAAGTTACGAATTTTTGAAAATGTTAGGCCAAAATTAGGTGTCAACAATGTGGGTGTCACACCCCGAGCCTACACCCTGGACGTGGCCGGCACTCGAAGACCATTGCTGGTCCCCAAGCGAACCCTCATCCTGGCTGACTCCAAGCGAAATACTAACTCAAGCATACAAGAGCTTAAAACTGAATAAGAGTTTATAAACTCAACTTTACAAATCTTTAACTCAAAAGAAAACTCTGTATAATAGAATATATATACAACTCGCCATAAAAGGCAACTTTAGTCTTCAAAACATTTAACAAAATAAATGAAGACACTTCTGAAACTCTATTGTCTATCTATGAAGCCTCTAACTGATAAAGATGGAAGCCGGGACAAGACCCACGACCTCTTAACAACTGATACAACTGAAAGGTAAAT
>NW_026026135.1:0-945 GCF_019186545.1 Solanum stenotomum
GATTAAAAGAGCACTATAATAATTTTGTTTTGGTTGAAAATTTGCAGATAATCAAGAATTTAATTAGGGGTAGTTAATAATAGTTTGGTTGGTCAACTTTTAAAGTGTCTTCTTTTTCTTCCCTAAGAAAATAAGTTCACCAGTTATTCAACAACTAATCCTTTTGAAGGATTATCCTAATTTCATCTTCTAATTTTATTGGTTAGGATTACCAATTTTTTCCTATTAGCTCTTGTAATGACGTATTTACTTTAGTTTAAGACTATATTTTTCTTTAGGGAGAATTGCATTTTTCGTCATTCCTTTATTATTGATAAATTCTAATCTTAATTTTTATTGTATATGATTCAACAAAATTAATTTTTAGTTGATTAAAACGTTTATTTTTGGTGCCTTTATATATAGAACATGTTATGTTTTACTATTTTAAAAGTATATTATTATCAAATATAGATAACAACATGAGGTTAAGAATTAAGATAATACATGGCAATGAAATAGTGAAAGGATTAATAATTTTGAAATAAAATTGTGAAAATTCATAAGCACGCATAGGAATAAAAAATGTAAATCTCAAATAATTAAATGTTAAATATATTTGATTAGATATTACATGAATCAAAATTAAAGTTTATCAATAATTGAGTGACCATAATATTATTAATTCATATTTTATTAAGCTACAATATATATATATATATATACACACACTTCCTCCAGATCAATTTACTCGTCATATTTTTTGTTTACATGTCCCTTAAGAAACTATGTATTTTGATCATTATATTCTGATTTATGAGTATCTTTAATTATTTGAAATATTAATTTCTCTTTAATTTATATCTTTTTAATAAATAAAAATAGAATTAATCTAAGCAACTATAATATTGGAGTTTATGTATTTGCTATTCACTTAGGTTTTTAATGTTAATTAGTCAATGTTTA
>NW_026026136.1:0-460 GCF_019186545.1 Solanum stenotomum
CGCCCTCCAAATCGTCAGGCTGAACAACAGGTACCGCTAGCTGCTGAACAACCGGTACCGCTGGTGTAGGCTGGCCCTGCGGTACTGGAACGACTGGAGCTGGGGCCTGCTGCATACCCCCAATGGCAGCTAGTATCTGTACGAGCATCGCCTGTATATCTGGAGTTGCCACAGGCTCGGGCGGTGGCTGGGCTGATCTCGGACCCACCGGCTGCTGCGGTGCTGGAGCTGCTGGTGGCTCTATCACCGGCTCCGGAGTTTGCTGTCGGTCCTGGGCTGGTGCTGTAGCTCTGGCACGACCTCGAGGTCGGACTCTACCCCTAGTTGGGGCCCTACCACGCGTGCGAGCCATTCTTATAAAAGAGTGGTACAAGTAAGATTTCAGAAACAAATAAGACACACAATGCACGATAGTGTTACAAAAGCGATACAATCCTAAAGACATCCTGTAGCCTCCCGA
>NW_026026137.1:0-635 GCF_019186545.1 Solanum stenotomum
AGATCTCGATAGTCCACACATATTCTGACCTTTCCATCCTTTTTGGGCACAGGCACAATATTGGCTAACCATGTGGGGTAATTTGTGACCCTTACAATGTTCGCCTCAATTTGCTTAGTTACCTCCTCCTTGATCCTTAAACTCAAATCTGGCTTGAATTTTCTTGTCTTTTGCTTAACAGGTAGACAAGTTGGATCAATCGGTAATTTGTGCGAGACAATATCAGTGCTCAATCCTGGCATGTCATCGTAAGACCAAGCAAATACGTCAACATACTGCTTAAGCAATTCTATTAACTCTTGCTTTCTTTCAGCCTCCAAATGTATGCTGACTCGTGTCTCCTTCATGACTTCTTCATCTCCTAAGTTGACAACCTCTGTTTCATCCATATTGGGTTTCTTCTGACTTTCAACCTACTCAATCTCGTGTGGCAGATTTTCAGGCATCATGTTTTCATCATACTCTTCGTGATCTTGTTCATCATTTTCATCTTGCTCGGTGGATTCGTTACATGTCATAACCGTTGAATGAGGATTTTTATTAATATGAGTGCTGAAAAGTGCAAAAGGTAAGTAAAAATAAATAAATATTTAAAATAACGAGATTTTTTTTTTTAAAGAAAATAAAGACTTTTA
>NW_026026138.1:0-1711 GCF_019186545.1 Solanum stenotomum
TCCAATGAAAGTCTAACCATAGCAGTGATAGGCAAACCTCGTGCTTTTTTCAACACTCCATTGAATGACTCTGAAAGATTTGTTGTCAACACTCCCCATCTTTTTCCACCATCATGGCTAACGGTCCATTTGTCCAAGGGAATTTCCATGAGGTATTCATGTGCTTCGACATTTTCTTCTCTAATTTGCCACATCAAGGATTCAAACTTCCTTACTTGATGGGCTGAAGCAGCCCTCCACATCAATCTGTTGAGGTCCTTGTTTGGAAATTTAGATTGAAAGTTGCTCTTTAGATGCCTTATGCAAAATCGATGGAAGGCTTGAGGCTCTTGAAATCGCCGCAACTCCTACAAACTAGTCAAGATTCCTTTTGCCCTATCAGATATAACACATACATCTTGTCTACTTTTTATCACATGTGCACTCAAATTTCTAAAAAACCACTTCCATGCCTCTTTTGACTCTTTGTCTACAATAGCAAACGCTAAAGGAAGAATGTTATCATTTTCATCAATTCCAACATCAATTAATAATTTGATCTCATACTTTCCATAAATATGAGTTCCATCTACTGAAATAACAGGGCGACATGTTTGGAATCCATCTATGCATGGCTTGAAAGCCCAAAATACTAATTTAAAAGTTTTTACCTCTGATGAACTCATAGACTCTTCGTGTTTCCATTCCACAACTGTTCCATGGTTAAAGTGTTGAAAAGCTGCAAAAAATTTAGGTAGGTCACTAAATGATTTCTCAAAGTCACCATACACCAATTCAAATGCCCGTTGACGTCCAAGCCACGCTTTTCTATATGTCACTTGATGACCAAATTTTTCATGAACCTTTGAAATGACATCTACCACCAAGTACTTAGGATTTTTTCTAATTTGATTTAGAAACAGTGATGCTATCAAATTGGTATTTAGATTGGCGTGACCACTAGAAAGCCCTTCAGTCTCACATTTATGGTTTTCAACATATTTTCCTATTTTCCAAAGGTTATCTCCAACTTTTCGACCTCGAAGAAACCACAAGCAACCCAATAAACTATAAAACTTACATCTCACAACCCATAGACTCTTGGTAGATGTTACCACCTTGAACTCCTTATTTTTGTGCAATCCCCAAATCGTTACCGCCCGTTTCAACTTTTCTTTACTACTAAAAAACATACCTTTTTTCAAATCCTTTTTTGCTTCCTCAGACCAAACTGAACAATATTCCATCTCAGATTCACATGTAGACATGAAAATGTCCTCCTCATTCTCTAATGTCCTGAAATAGGGTATGTCATGATTTTGTATTTCAGACACGCCTTGTTTATGATTATGAAGATTTACACCATTCTGAGAAAAATCTCTAATATCATCGATATCTTCATCAGGTTCACTTTCATCACCATCTTTTGGAGGTTCATCTTCCTCTGAACTTTCATCACTAATTTCAGCATTTACATCATTATATAGATCAACGTTGGTCTCATTATCTCTGTAAAAAAATATTAGTTAAATTCTAGCAAAATTATAAATATAAAAGCTTGTTTTAAAAGCGATAATTTATACTCTAAAAGGTTATTTCTTCTATCAATAAGAGATAATTTATGTATACTGACAATAAAATTATCTTATTAAATTGTTACACTAAAATTCAATAAAATGTAGATTTGTTGTTTTACCTGACCTTATAATCTCTGTGACTATTATCAATATGC
>NW_026026139.1:0-416 GCF_019186545.1 Solanum stenotomum
TCTTACTCATTGGGATAACAATAAGATTGTTGGAACATGGAATGACAAACCTTTTATACTAGAATTTGTCACCAAACCATTTACAAGAATGATAAATGATATGACTGCTAAACTTCTGGTTTCAAAAAACAATCAAGTAAATTTTATAAAACAAGAGATCAACAGCATTGAAGTTGATCATATTTTACAAAATCCTAAATTAAAGGAAAAGATTGATATCTTAAAAAATCAGTTTTCCATTGATATTTGTGGAGATCATCCTAATGCTTTCTGGAACAGGAAAAAGCATGTGGTAAGCCTCCCTTATGAGGAAAGCTTTAGTGAAGATAATATTCCCACTAAAGCAAGGCCTTGTCAAATGAATGCTGACTACTTAGAGTTATGCAAGAAGGAAATTGACTCTTTACTTCAGAAAG
>NW_026026140.1:0-416 GCF_019186545.1 Solanum stenotomum
AAGATTTAGGGTTACGTAGGCCTAATAAAAGGCATAGAATTTTATGTTTAGAGTTTTTCCTAAGTCTTATGGTTTTAAAGGGTTTTTTTTCGGGTATTATAGTTGTAGTATGCATATGATATGCCAACTCAAGGTGAACTGGGGGTCACTCGTGATCCTAGGTCTCGTGTTACGTCAAGTGGGTAACCTCGGGGAGTGACAAAAACAATGTATGAATAAAAGC
This sequence comes from Solanum stenotomum, assembly GCF_019186545.1. Taxonomy (NCBI): domain Eukaryota; kingdom Viridiplantae; phylum Streptophyta; class Magnoliopsida; order Solanales; family Solanaceae; genus Solanum; species Solanum stenotomum. The sequence goes on from NW_026026140.1 coordinate 224, forward strand.
CCCTAACTGACTAGAGATGCTGGGACAGGCCCCCAGCTAACTCTAGCAAAACTGAAACTAAAATGAAAGACTGAGTATAAAACATGTAAATCATCCTCGAAAAACGAGGATTCACCACTAATATTGCTGAATACGGATCAGTAACCAATCTCCGCGTGATATGACTGCTAAGGACCTAAACCTACATCAAGAG
>NW_026026141.1:0-416 GCF_019186545.1 Solanum stenotomum
ATTTTGTCATCAATAGGATCAACTAGTACTGGTACTCATGCTTAACAAATATATTATTTCTAAATTTAAAGCTAAGTGTCAACACTAGATGGACACAAATCGATCTTGCAAGAAAATCAATTTTGTCATCAATAGGATCAACTAGTGTTGGTACTTATGCTTAACAAACAATCGATGGACACAAAAATATTATCATAAAATTAAAGCTAAATATCAATACTAGTGGACAAAAACACATTATTGAAAACAATTGTACTTGAACTTTAGAAATTTAGAAGCACCAACCTTATCTCCTACTTTGGTGAAAGAAGCAATATAGTCTTGTATCAACTTTTTTAGATGTTGAGATTCCTCAGTTGCCTAGCACGAAAAGTTCTTAAATTAGTCAAATTTCAAGTTCAAGTTCTAATTCTAAG
>NW_026026142.1:0-341 GCF_019186545.1 Solanum stenotomum
TATTTATTTAAGGGTTTATAAGGTTTAGCGCTTAAGTTTTTGTTGAATTTTTAAGGTTTAGGATTTTAAAAGGGGTTTTCAAGATTGTTATGATTTTTTACGGTTTAGGGGTTCTTACGGTTTAGGGTTTCTTTGGGTTTAGCGCTTATGATTTTAAATTTAGAGTTTTTAGGGATTAGGGATTTTAAGGGTGTTTTTAGGTTTAGTGTTTTTAAAGGTGTTTTTAGGCTTTAGGGTATGTTGGTGTTTCATAAGTCCTGGTGTTTCCCTAAGGTTTAGTGCTTAGGGTTTCTTAGGGATTTCAAATTTCTTTGGTTTAGGCTTTTAAAGGTGTTGATCTA
>NW_026026143.1:0-1107 GCF_019186545.1 Solanum stenotomum
CTTTTTGCTTTGTCTTTTCCTTTCAAATTAAATTCTGCAATGAATTATATTAATAATATATAAATTTTCAAAATCTGGGACCAAGAGCGCGACGCGCAAGCACTATCAAATTTCGTCCGACGAAATTTCTTCTTCGTTTTCCAGCCCCAATTCACCCAAACTCGATTCTTTTTCTTAAATTACTTTTAGATACAAATACTCAGCACATGTACCTAAGAACCTAACTCAAAACGACCTTATAATGCGACGTAACGAACTCAGAAACTTCCCAACTCAGTCAAATTCAAGAACAATATATGATTTCAAGATTAAGTATCAAGATCATCAATATTCAAATGCTTTTAGGACGAATCCAAACTGAAATAAATATGTTTGGCACGTGGGAGAATGATCCCAACGTTATGAGAACCTCACATACCTAATCGAAGCAAATCCTTAGCGAAAACACCAATGTTCTTGCTGAAATTGCCCTTTTCTTCTTCCTCTTTTCTCTTCTCCTTTCTCCTTAGCCCTAGCGTGAAAATTCTGATCTTCTATAACTGACTAAGTTCAGTCTTGACCCTTATTAAACTCCTAAAATGGGACTAAAATAATAGGGTAGTGAAAAGACTAAAATACCCTTTAAAATTCCGGATTGGACATTTCCTTAATCCAACAGCCCAACTTCCAAAGGACATAACTTACTCATGCGAACTCGGAATCGCGCAAACTTGGCGGCGTTGGAAAGAACATTCCAAGATCTTCCCAACCATATCTCGAACTATACCTAACTCATCCTGAGCTAGTAGTTATGGCCGTCTGAAGTTGACCAAAAACTCAACTTTAACTTATTTGAAATTTTCCAGATTTCCTATTACTTTCCAAAATACTATTTTCAGATTTTAAACTTCTTTCTAGTTCTTTCGAGTTGCGAGATGTTACATAAATGATACTAAAGCTTTATATATTCTATGATACTTTTCTCAAAAGATACATTATTTCATGTTAGTTATATAGGTAGGCTTGCAAACCCAAATTTTTTTTATATATAGTCATATATAATTTTACATTCTTCACCTTCATAAAAGTTGAGCAAAGACGAATTTAAGAAGAAACTCAAGTACACTC
>NW_026026144.1:0-287 GCF_019186545.1 Solanum stenotomum
TAAGTTAAAATAAATATTGTGGTTTAGCTGGTGGATTTAGTTATTCGAATTAAGTCAAAACTAATGTAGTTAAAGTTCAAAAGTTGTTATGTTTAAATAAGTTAAAATGAATAATGTCGGTTTAGTTAGTGAATTTAGTTGGTGGAATTAAGTCAAAACTAATGTAGTTAAAGTTCAAAAGTTGTTATTTTGTTTAAATAAGTNATAATGTCAGTTTAGTTAGTGGATTTAGTTGTTGAAATTAAATCAAAACTAATGTTGTTAAAGTTCAAAAGTTGTTATGTTGT
>NW_026026145.1:0-375 GCF_019186545.1 Solanum stenotomum
GGGTTTCCTCTCACTTTTAAACTATGATGATTTTTTAAGGTTTTCTACTCTTCTCCTTCTTAAAATATCCAAGTGTTATTTGCAACAGTTGGTTAAGTTCAAAATTCTATGAAATTGGAGGTACCACATAAGAAAGAGTTGGTGAACAAATTGTAACAAATCATTCATCAATTCACAATTATATTTTCCTCTTATGATTTTCATCACACAAATACTTCAATATTATTTATATCATTTTAGAAAATTAATAGCCCTTTAATTAACCTACATACACTACTAAAAAACTGCCAAAAAGCGACGGACAAAGGCGAGGGATTGCATCGTTTTTTCTGCCAAAAGCGACGCAGTCAATCTCGTCGTTTTTTGGCTCGACGC
>NW_026026146.1:0-221 GCF_019186545.1 Solanum stenotomum
TCCAGAATTCAAACCTCATTTTGCCAAAATTTTACCTAGACGTCCGTTATGACCTTATTTATGGAGACAGTTGTCCTTCACGGCCAAAATGGCCCATATTCAATGTCGAACGTTCCCTAGAGCATCTAATCGTCCCATTTTATCGGTTTTCGTGTGCTATAGTCCACGAATTTTTTGGTGATCTAGAATTCCAACCTCATTTTTGCCAAAATTTTACCTAG
>NW_026026147.1:0-221 GCF_019186545.1 Solanum stenotomum
ATCTATTCTTATATGACTTGATTGATTGTTTACATCCCATTTTGAATATTGGTTGTTTCATCCCTTCGAAGTTGGTCATTTTAGTCAAGCTTGGCATGCTCCTTTAAACCCGTATGCTCCAATTATTATGCGTAGAATCTTCTATGGCTTGTCTCCTTGCTGCTCACTTCTCTCAAAAATTAAGTCAGTGTTGGTAGACTTTCTAGTACGTTGATGTAAAT
>NW_026026148.1:0-1195 GCF_019186545.1 Solanum stenotomum
TCTCCATTCCAACCGACCCAACCCATTAGCCTCGACCCGGCCCACTTTTTATTCCTTCACAAGAACCCAGAAGCGGTGCCTTCACAGCGTGAACAATAATTCCCAGCAAAACGACATCAACAACGCCAAGAACGACATCAAAATTTGGTCAAATCCAGCGATCCTCCAAGTCCCAGCACGCGACTTCTTCGTGGAAGGCAACACGGCGTCTACGCGTGCAGTTCACGCCCGCATCGTCTTCTCCATCCAGTACGATGGTACTGTTCCAATCAAATTTTTCGGCAAAAGAAAAAGCATCGCAGCAGGACAAAGACACACGTTTCCCCTTTCCTCTTTCGGAATGGGGAGAAAATTACAAGGAAAGGTGTCTCTCCTTAATTGTGAAAGAATTTTTTAAATTTGAATGGGGATGAGCCCTTTTCTATCGGGATTTCTATCTGTTTCCCCCCATTCCGAACCCTAATCTCCTCCTATAAAGCTTCTTTTTCTTTTAGTTCGAAGGGGGGCCGAAAAAATTTCCTTTTGCTAAGAAAGAGCATAGCGTAATAGAATAGCTACACATACAAAATACGTTCTAAAAAGAGAGAGACTTGATTCCAATCGGAGTGCCATTATTTTCTTTCGTTTACTTCCATTTCCTCTAAGTCCCCTCGGATTTTAGATTCTGCTCAAGTTTTTTTTTTCGGTCGATCACTTGTATTTGGGTTTTGTGGCGGAAAATCGTGGTCATCAGCTTGTCTCGCCCTTGTTCGCTGCACTTTGAAAGGTAAACTTCACTTCATCTTATGTCTTTTATTTCTTAAATTGTGGGTTATTCTCTGTTTAGTCATTATGAGCTACTTAAATGCTGAAATATGGAAATCTCAACTCATTAGTAGCTTCAAATTCAGTAGGATGCTCTTATGTCGTCTATTCGGTGGCTTCATTAGTTTGTTGTTGGGAGTCTTGATGGCTCTGTGTGACTTCAAATTTTTTTTTTTTTTTTGTTGTTCCACTGTTAATCTCGTCCTGTTGGTAGTGAAGTTGTGATTCTGTCTCCTTAATGCGACATGTAAAGGGTGTGGTTGCCTTAGTCCTTTTCCTTTTCACGTTGTTGGCCGTTTTTTTTTTATCTGCTAGCAGGCTACCAGGCGAGAGTTGGCACTGTTGACCGTGATTTTCATATGCTTATCCGTTTGAAATAGCATGCTAACCT
>NW_026026149.1:0-1214 GCF_019186545.1 Solanum stenotomum
CAGATTATTGCAGCTTTGTTTTCCTTGTTGCTGTAAAGACATTTTTAGCCCATATTGCATTGCCCACTGTGGGCTCCACTTATTTTGACTTACATGCCACCCTTTTTAACTATTGAAACTTATGGAGTAATATATTTTACAATGTTATGCCTTCAACATTGAGATACAAGTTTTAAACAATAATATTTAATCCAAATAAAATTATAATTTTTAAAAATTGAATTCAAAATCAAAGTTGTAGGCTTTTTAATATCAATTGTGGAGAGTCAACTGTTGATATAGATGAAAAAAAAAGGGGTAAACATATATTTATTATTGATTAACATACATTTATTATCAGTTAACGAACAATTCGCTAAATATGGATGTGAGGAGTACAATAAATAAGAAGTATGAAAAAAAATTACCAATAAAAGAATATGAGTGTGTTGGCCTTTGTTTATTTTGAATAACTAGTATCTAGACACGTGCTTTGCACGTGTATTCCATGTTACTTTGTTCAAACTTTTTCATTGAGATGGAAGGAGTATATAATAGTTAAAAATTGATTTAAAAAAATGCAACCTTATTCTTACTAAAATAAAGAAATTAAAACACATATCAATTCTCTCTTTACATATAAAGTAGAAACAACCGGTAAAAGTATAACAAGAATATTTGAACGCTAAAATTAAAATATTACATGTCGGAATTAATAATATATGTGTATAAACTTTCATATGCAATGATACATAAACATTGTGCATTACAATAAACTTGTGTTGAACTTTGTTTAGTGAAGTTGATGTTACTGGTTAATCGAACTCTAGACGCCAATAGCTCTAGGTACTTCCCATCCTCTCAAATTGTTGCTTTCTCTTCAAGAACAAAAAAGAAGATGAAATCTATATAATATAATATAAAGCTAAAAAAAAAAGTGATGTGGCACCTCTCTTTGGCCAAGGATTTTTTTTTCTCCTTTTTTTGAGTTTTTAACGTCTAAATATTTTGGTTGATCCTTTTTCTTTCTCTATAATTAGTGTTATTAAATGTATTAAATTTATTATTCTTTCTCTATAATTAGTGTGATTAATTAAATGTAATAAATTATTAGTAAAAACAGTCAACATTTCCTCTCCCCACGTTTGACCTAACTTCTGAAAATTAATTTATACAACTCTTTACCTTTTCATGAACAGTTCTACCTAAACACTTGGGCATCAAAGAAAACTGTT
>NW_026026150.1:0-526 GCF_019186545.1 Solanum stenotomum
ACATCAATTTTCAAATTAAGTGAAAAAAGTATTTTTTTTTAAGAAATAATTCTTATGTTTGAATGAGTCCTAAAATTAGAAGTTAAAAAAAATATGAAATATGAAGATAATTTTTTTAAAGTATGATAAATGAAAAATGAGAGAAAAAATAATAATTTTAGTTGTCAATTTTCATGACATAAGTGACAATTCAAAGAATTAACTTAAATTTATTTATACTCTTAACCCTTAATTATTTAAATAAAAATAAGATTTTTTAAAAAAATTAATTATTTTTATATATATAAACTAAGGGAGTAATTATATTGGTTTAAAAAAGATTTAGAAAAAAACATAAAATGAGAAAAGAGAGGAAAGAGAAATAAAAGGCAAAGAAGAAAAATATAATGTGGATCCCATGAATCAGAATATAAATCAATAAAATAATGTTCTCATACAACTAATACTAGTTGTCCCTCATCCATAATAAAAAATTTTGACGTTCAAGAGATGTACTTACTCCGTCTCTTTTTAATTATCTTTTTAA
>NW_026026151.1:0-518 GCF_019186545.1 Solanum stenotomum
CCCGTGCCCGACCTTTGGCTACGGCACCCGGTTCGAGTCCGTGGTCCAGCCCATATAGGTTGACTCATTAGCTATAGTACCCGGTTCGAGTCCGTGGTCCAGCTTGCACGTGGTGTATTCCCAATTCCTCACTAAAGCTTCAGTTTAGTCTTGATTACTCTCATCTGTAGGTTGAGGTTTTGGAGGTTGGAGAGATTCCGGTTAAAGTCCGGGACGTAATGAGATCTTGGATTATGATTGGGAATGGTTCAGTTAAAAGTCCGGAAATTGGTAATATTGTGATAGACCTTCTAGCTCCATTATTTTACTTTATCTGCCGGTCCATCTGCCGGGCTTATGGGGGTCCGTGCAGGTGGTTTCTTTTATTGTGCACGAGCGTACCCGTCGGGTTTATGGGAGCCCGGCGGAGTTAGTTAGATTGCTTGTCTTTGTTGCCTGTACGCTCGTGTACATACCCCCCATTTACTACTCTTTGCACTTGATGTGACCCTTATTCACATTTCAGTTTACTTTTGCTT
>NW_026026152.1:0-272 GCF_019186545.1 Solanum stenotomum
CTCGAACGTCCGTTCGACGCAATGTTTTCTTTGAAACCTCGTATTTTTTCGATATCTATGTGAGGAACCCATCGCCCTTGTCTGAATTTCCTTTTATTTTTTTCATCATATTTCCGCTCGCGCGTAAGAATCAGTAAAACGCGTTTCTGGGAAAATCAATATGCGCAAACCGCCTTTAGGCAGTTTGGTTGCGTAGATCTCGAAAAAATACGCGGATTCAAAAAAAAAATCGACTGAAACGGACACCCTAGGCCCGAGTTATGGCCGTTTGA
>NW_026026153.1:0-321 GCF_019186545.1 Solanum stenotomum
TACAATAACAATTTTCGTAATGTTATATACTAAATTACATTAATAATTTTTTTTGATACTACACTCAAATATATCATGTCGTAAAGAAAACTTTGCCTCACAAAATAACCAATACACTTGTTTTTCTTTTTCAGGTTGTTTTTCCCTAATTTATTTATTTTTTAGTTTTTTTCTTCCTCTATATTTCTCAACAAAGTCCTTTTCTATTGACATTTTCTTTTGTTGTTGTTCTTTATTTTTTAACTACTCATTTTTCTTTAGTTTGTATTTTAATATTCTTTAGAATTTGAATATTAAACTTTTTCCTTGTCAAATTTTCTC
>NW_026026154.1:0-248 GCF_019186545.1 Solanum stenotomum
TTAGGGTTTCATTTTTAGGATTTAGGGTGTATGGTTTAGGGTATAAGGTTTAGGATGTAGGATTTAGGGTTTAGGGTTTAGGATTTAAGGTTTAGGATTTATAGTTTAGGTTAGGGTTTAAGGTTTAAGGTTTTGAGTTTAGGGTTTAAGATTGAACTTTTAGGATTAGGGTTTAGCGTTTAGGGTTTAGGGATTATGGTTATGGGTTTAAGGTTTAGTATTTAGGTTTTAGGGTTTAGGGTTTAGGG
>NW_026026155.1:0-235 GCF_019186545.1 Solanum stenotomum
GTCCAGAGGGAGATAGTCAAATATAGGGGACATTTAAGAGTACAATTGCAATATACAAATGTACACCAAATAATAACATGCTAAGCATGTTATCATTTTACTTTGTTGGGAAAGACAAGGCACTAACAAGAATGTCAGACAGGATAGCAGCGGAATAATACCCAAATCTAAACTTTCCCTTTCAATTTGAACCAAGAGAAACAAACTAAATCAAGCAATATGAAGAATGGACAGC
>NW_026026156.1:0-278 GCF_019186545.1 Solanum stenotomum
ATATTGATCTCGAAAAAATACGATGTTTCAAAAAGAAGATTGCGTCAAACGGACGTTCGAGCCGAAAGTTACGGCCATTTGAAATTCAGCATCTTAAAGGTGGAAGGTGGCTTTGAATTTAGGAAACTTCAAGCGGCCATAACTCGGGCCTCGGGTGTCCGTTTCAGGCGATTTTTTTTATGAATCCGCGTATTTTTTCGAGACCTACGCAACCAAATTGCCTAAAGGCGGTTTGCGCGTGCCGATTTTAAAAAAAAACGCCTTTTGCTGATTCTTAC
>NW_026026157.1:0-707 GCF_019186545.1 Solanum stenotomum
TAGCTTCATATAGGACTTTACATATAGGACTTTACATATAGCCTCATATGTGTATAATAATACAACAATATAATAACATTCACATAATGCCCTTCATGGCCTCAATTCACAATAATACAACAAATAACCACCTCCACCAAAGGTGGATCAAACCAACCAATAACAATTATATTAATACTAAGAGATCAAGCCATCTTACCACCTTTTTTAAAGGCCATAAGCCACAATACTCAATTTCATGCCAATTATACAATATTTATCAAGTTTGTCAACTTACCCTCTTTCCATGGCTATCTTCATCATCCTCATATTCCAACAATTAACAATACAATAACAATGATAATAACAACATTCAACTATACAAGCTAAGCTAAGCATAAGCCAATAATCAACATGAAGACCAATTCACAATTTTGTCCATTCAAGGCTAACATCTCACATCCTTTAATTCACTAACAATTCTTAACAATTCCACATAGATAAATACATATATGAACAGTCCACAACAATCTACACAATAATCGTCCATCAATTACACAAAATCAATACACCCACTTTAGGCCAAATTTAGAGAATTTGAGAAGACATGGGTTCATGGGGATTTCTTTCTAAAAACCATTAATAATCATTAATAACCATATAAATCATCATTTAAAACCTTTTTATGCAAGAACCCATGTTAGAATCGAAATAGGTTTTTGTGTGTA
>NW_026026158.1:0-355 GCF_019186545.1 Solanum stenotomum
GAAATTAAATCAGGAAAATATAATACATCAATATGCTATTTAATTTGATATCAACTGACATATCTATGCCTTTCAACGTTGAGTGTGCACAAATAGGCACTTAAGCTATCAAAAAGTTAAACAAGAATGCACACGCGTCCTATGTGGCATCTTTACGTGGTAATTCAAGTCCTATATGTATTATTCCACAAAGGATGCGTGCATCTACTTGTTCAACTTTTGGATAGTTTAAGTGCCTACTTGTGCACGCCCTAAGCTGGAGGACATAAATGCTAGTTGAAGCTAAATTTAAGGGAATATTTATGTACTATTCCAAATATAAAGTACATTACTTGGTACGAGCAACACTGAATCA
>NW_026026159.1:0-328 GCF_019186545.1 Solanum stenotomum
AGTTGGTGGATTTAGTTGTTCGAATTAAATCAAAACTAAACTAGTTAAAGTTGTTAAGTTGTTTAAATAAGTTAAAATAAATATGTCAAAACTAGTTAGACTTAGAAAGTGGTTAAGTTGTTTAAATAAATTCAAATGTTATTTAGTTGATGGAATTAAAATTATCATTATTGTTTGTGTAGATGAATCCTGATCGTAGTTGGATGTATAATAGAAACAATCCTGGTCGAGCGGGTATGATTCCAGAATTTGCAGAAGGTGTCACTAGATTTATAAATCATGCAATGACACTTGATGATATTTTAAATTCAAGATTGATTAGGTGTCC
>NW_026026160.1:0-522 GCF_019186545.1 Solanum stenotomum
AAGCTTTACCTTTGTACCAAGACCCCTTTAGAATGACTTCCAAAAGTGAGAAGTGAATTGGGCACCACGATCCGAGATGATAGACAAAGGAATCCCATGCAACCTTACCAATTCATGAATGTACAACTTGGCATACTCTTCAGCCCCGTAAGTAGTTTTAACCGGTAGGAAATGAGCCGACTTTGTCATCCGATCAACCACCACCCAAACTGAATCAAAGCCTCTTCTAGCCTTGGGTAAGCCCACTACAAATTCCATGTTGATTTCTTCCCACTTCCAAGTAGGTATCTGAATGTCTTGAGTTAGGCCACCCGGCCTTTGATGTTCGGCCTTGACTTGTTGACAACTATGGCAACCCGAAACAAATTTTGCAATGTCCTTCTTCATACCGCCCCACCAATACACATCCCTCAAGTCTCTATACATCTTTGTTGACCCTGGATGAATAGAATAAAAAGAATTATGAGCCTTATCAAGAATTCTTTCCCTCACAACATCCACACAAGGAACACATAATCTACC
>NW_026026161.1:0-1125 GCF_019186545.1 Solanum stenotomum
ACCTCAGCCTCTCCTTAAATCCACTAAAACTAACTTCTCACACTTCCATATCGTGACATCTGCATGTCTCCTCTTTACCTGTCCTAACCATTCCCGATTCCCTCATTTTATCCTCTACAAGTGCCACACACACCTTGTCATGAATATCATTGTTTTTTATCTTATCATCAACATTCTCATTTTCATAACTTTCATTTTTTAAACATGAGAATTCTTAACAAGCTAATACAATAATGCCAAACATAGTATATAACGTAAAATAGTGTATATAACGTGTATTGAAAAAGGAAAAAAATATGTGTAGTCGACAACTGCTAGAGAATTATACGTTAAAAGTAACGTAGTCAAACAGAATTAGTAAAAAAATAATTGTAGTTTAATTACCCCAATTAAAACCTATATTAGTGGCTTAATATATTAATGACCGTTCTTGTAGTATAGTAATAAATAAAATTCAGCCACTAGGTCTAGCCGTTTGACTGACTCAATAAATTAACCGACAAATAATTGTACAACAAAATATAAGGCAAACGTGTCTGTGACATGATTTTCATTTAATATTATTACTGTACTAAAATTTAAAATTTTATTTTTTTACAATTCTAAAATTTATAATTTTATTTTGTTACACTCCTTAATCTTTTAGCCGGGACTAACATAAGTTACGGTGAGATGGATATAATTCCTTCATTCATTGAGCAGGGGCGGAGCCAACATACTATTAGGGGTTGATCCAATGTCTTTCGATGGAAAATATTACTATTTATAGATGGTTAAAATTATTTTTTATGTATATATAGTAGTGTCGAACTCAATTTGATTAATTCGTGTGTTTACTTCTTCAAATTTTAAACTCCCTTAATAAAAAATTTAGCTCCGCCATTATCTTTGAGTCTCGTAGATATGAAAAAGATCTTGATATAAAGCGCTTCTCTTTTTAAATGAGTCTTCATCACCAATTTAAATTAATCGTAATATGATAATAATAAAAATAATTATTGTACTTATAAATATGAAAAATAGTTACATTATAATAGATCTATTTAAATTAAAATTAAATTGTAGGAACAATTATTGATGACCCATCTTTTTGGTTGTTGATTGACAAGTAGATATCCTTCTTTT
>NW_026026162.1:0-366 GCF_019186545.1 Solanum stenotomum
CACCATAACTAACTAGAACTTTCGGATGTATCAATGAAGCTCCTGTTGATGATCCTGAATACCTGTGTCTGCATCATGAGAAGATGCAGGCCAAATGGCTCAGTACGTGGAATGTACGAGCATGTAAGAGGAATTCTAAAACATAAACATAAGCTTGATAGAAATGAAACATACTTACCTCTTCTCAAACTTACTCAACTCAAGGAATACTCAAGGGTACTCAAAACTACTCAAACTTACTCAACTCAGAAGTACTCAAGGATAAGGTACTCAACTCAAAGATATGATATTCGACTCAAAGATATGATATTCGACTCTGGATACTCAACTTTGATTATTCAACTAAATATGACTGAACTCATTTCA
>NW_026026163.1:0-755 GCF_019186545.1 Solanum stenotomum
ACTTTCACATAATAGTCGTTAGACTTAGGAACTCACTTTAGTATCTTCAAAGCCTACTCGTGCCATGTGTAGATAGCATCCCATACTACTACCTACACGTTGTAAAACCTATCCAATAACTAGAGTGCACATCCCACATGATGGGAATAGGCATTAACCGACATAGACCATGCGAGCTAGACATGGAATCCGGTGTCATAAAACCCTACACCGTGGAAGGTGTTCTACTTGCCAAGGGTAGAACTAGGACACATCCCATGTAGGCACATGGTTTAGGGGATATCCAAAGATGTTCATTGTACTCTTGCCTCACGGGAGAGCTACCATCTTAACCATATCCACTCGGTGCTTAGCCTTAGTTCCCATGGAGTAATTTCATTCACATGTATGTTTTAGAGAGGGCACCATCATTAGGTCTACCGACCCATAGCACATCTACCAAGAAGGGCACCACAAGGATCTACCGATCAAGGTTCATTAAGGATAGCTCATTAAATCCCCCCGGAAGGGTGCCTTAGGCCTACCGATTTTTCATTAATGGTGCCTTAAGCCTACCGGTCCAAGGTTCATCATTTCACACATGAGAAGGGCTACCACCATTAGGTCTACCGATTTCATGGTTTCACATTTACTTAGGAAAGCTAGACTTATGAAAGGGCACCATTTCTTAGTTTTGCCGATTCAAGTCTTGGCCTAGAATTCCTCTTTTAGCATTTATAGAAAGGGCCCCATTTCTTAGTTCTAGCCCACTTCAC
>NW_026026164.1:0-473 GCF_019186545.1 Solanum stenotomum
CAGAAGAAAGAGCCTGACTACAAAACCAAAACCACACTTGCTGCTCACACTGCAGGTAAAACTTTCTTTGTATCTGCAAATGATAGTGTGTGGATTATAGACACTGGTGCTACAAATCATATGATCTCTAATTTGGACATGTTCATTAAAGACTCTGTGACAAAACTAGAGATCCCTAAGACTGTATATCTGCCTAATGGTGATACCACTCAGGTGACTCATGTTGGCTCGGGTGTTCTATCAGACAACAATGTTATTTCAAATGTATTCTACCTCCCAGAATTCAAGTATAACTTGATGTCTGTAAGCCAATTAACTCAGGAACTAGGTTGCTCAGTCACCTTCTTCCCTAACTTCTGTATTTTCCAGGAGCTTTACAGTGGGAAGGTGAAGGAGGTTGGTGAAGAGGCAGGGTGCTTATATACAAAGACACATGCAATTGGTCGAAAAGATAGTGCATTAGCTGTAACTCA
>NW_026026166.1:0-769 GCF_019186545.1 Solanum stenotomum
TATCCCGTGCACAACGATATGTATCCCGCTATGTAGAATGTATCAAACCTAATGTATCTCGTAAACAACGCTATGTATTCCGCTATGTGGAATGTATCAAACCTAATATATCCCGTGCACAACGCTATGTATCCCACAAACATCATTTTTAAGGAATTTTTGACAAATAAAAACTAGAAGGGATAAGATGTTATTTAGTACTTATAATATGTGGTTCCTATAATTTATACATACAATATTCTAGTAACCATCAGCAAACCCATTTCCAATACAATTCCAAATAACCCATACATACAGTAGCAATACACCAACAGCAGTACCAAACGACCCATGTACGTCTTGGCCTTCTCCTTCACGCAAAAACGAGCAGAAACCCAGCAATGTTGCAACCAGAAACGAGCCAGCAGCCCAGAAAATCGCGTCCAGCAGCCCAGAAAATCGACCCAAAACACGCGCCCCATCTTCTTCCTCACGTCCCTTTTAGTTCGTACAAATCGCAGCAGGCACGCGGCTGTCCCCATTTCCTCTTCCGGAATGGGACGAATTTCAAGAAAAGGGTGTTTCCCTTAAATGGTGAAATAATTTTGAGTTTTCAAATTGAAAGGGTCCCTCTTCTGTCCAGATTTGGATCCGTTTTCCCTTCTAAAATCTGCCCTAATTTCGGTTTTAAATAGCCCTTTGTTCTTCATTAAAAAAAAAAAAAAAAAAAAAAGGGAGATTTTTGGAGTTGGAAAAAAAAAGATTAGTAAGAGTTTACATAAAAAAAGAA
>NW_026026167.1:0-607 GCF_019186545.1 Solanum stenotomum
TTTACTTAATTTGTGGTTCATTCATCCGTCACATCCATCGGTGGATGATAACATTAATTAATTCATAGGTATGTATGACGAAAGATCACACCTTCGAATATGTATTTATGATCCACAACAATAAATTTGACTGAAAAACCAATTTTAAGATTATTTTTTAAAAATAATTCAGTTTTTTAATGAAAAGGGTAAATGTATACCATTTATTAGACAAGAGGGTATCTGTGCACCATTTGTTAGCCGATGGAGGTATATATGCATCACTTTTAACGAGGAGTATATCTGCTCGAAATTGCAAAGTTGAGGTGGTATATTTACCCCTTTGCCCTAAAATTAAAAATCAAAAAAGTTAATTAAAAAATATTTTTTCCACTTCCGTTAGATGAAAATGTATATGTGAGCCACTTTTATAGTGACAAGAATAAATGTGAGCCACTTTTGGTACAGTAGAGGTATATATGAGCCACTTTTGTGATAGAATTTTTCTATTGTTTTTATTTGAGCTTTTCTTTGCAATGGCTCGTGCATTGACTTGGTAATATGTAAATTTATTAGAATTATTAAAATATAAGTTTGATTATCGTCAAGTTAATATACAATATGGTGC
>NW_026026168.1:0-401 GCF_019186545.1 Solanum stenotomum
GTGATTGCATAAAGACGGTTTGCTCCTCTACCGGTACTAGAAGCAGCTCCTCTAGGTGCCGTCCTGTCTGGGGGAACAACTGAAGAAGACTGTGCTTTATTGCCTCCATTACCCTGCCTATTCTTTGGACACTCTCGCATGAAATGCCCATTCTGACCACACTTGAAACAACCAAGGGAGCCCTCTCGACAAATACCTGAGTGGTTCCTACTCCCTTGCGCCACACTACCCGAAGATTGTGCTGGTCTAGCCCTGAAGTCCTTCGAATTCTGAACATTAAATTCACCTCTGTATCTGGGTGCAGGTGCTCTAGCAAATGATGGAGCAGGTCCCTTTTGTCTTTGCTGAAAGGAGGAGCGGTTTGAAATACCTTTCTGCTGCCCGGACTCGTTCCCGATCTT
>NW_026026169.1:0-401 GCF_019186545.1 Solanum stenotomum
TCTAGATTATATGGTTTTACTTGTTCTAACCTTTTTATTCCTAAGATGATATTTTCATTTCCTTGATATATTTTGAATTTTATCACTATTGGTACTCCTCCGATGATTATTTCCTTTTCTGTAGTTTCTTCGGTATATATTAATGTTTTTGATAGTTTGGAGCATGATTGTTCAATAGTTATTATTTCATCTTCCGTCACTAATTCTCTTGTAATATAGTTTTCTTCTCGTCCTGTATCTATTAGTATTAAATATTTTCGTTGTTCCATTATTCCCGTTATGTAGTAATGATATGGTTTTATGTCTTCTTCCATTGATTTTAGTGGGGTTTTATCTATTCTCCTTGAGGTATTCATTTTTGATGATATTTGGAGTATCTCATTGTTTATTCTTTTCGATGT
>NW_026026170.1:0-37940 GCF_019186545.1 Solanum stenotomum
TCTGAAATATCTGATTGTATTTCAGATTGTTGTTCCATTAATTTTAAGTATTTTTATATCTTAGTAGAGAGAGAAGTGTCACATAAATTAGGACAGAGAGAATAGAAATTAAGGTTCATATCAAGCTCCGAATATTGCAATGGCAAGTCATCATCTAGATTAAGATAAGGGAGTAGCCACTGTAATAATCTCCCTTACAAAGTTGAATTGATTTGAGAGCAATTTATCCCAAATCCTGGATAACCACAGTACTGTTGAAAGGTCGAGTCATGTCAATATGAAATACCAAGTCCATTATTGCAGACAGATGAAGGGAAATATGCAAATGACGTATTATTCTGAAGAAGGAGAATAATTAACTTTGACACATTGTTAGATGATAATTGAAGTGTTGCATTTCATGTGTTTTGATGATCCGCACAAATTCAGGGACCCGGTCCCTAACAAAGTGCTTTCATCCAAGTTTAGAATGTTGTACAGCTGTCCCGTCAGGTGGTTGGTGGAAAGGACAATGTACTTATGAACGAGGTTGTTTGTTCAATGGTTAATAACTCTTGTTGGTGATTGATATATTCAACAATAACAAACAACTACTAGAATTCATTCAAAAAGAGAGGGAGTGAGTCTTTTCAAGAACTCAAGCATCAAAGAACATATATGGCAATGGACCTGATAGATTGAAGAAGGGCAATCTCGAAGTGCTGTTGTTTATGAATGTTTGTATTGTGTTGAAATTGTAGGATTCATTTCACATTCATAAAGAATCGTTTCAAAACCTTTTGGTGTGTATTGATTATAAGAACACGGTCAGAGTTAATTGTATGTCTTATGTTATCTCTTGTATTCAGATTAGCAAACCAGAAATAATAAAAGATGAAAAGAAAAATAAAAGAACTATCCGAGTCCACAAAACTCATTGTGTGTCCTTAAGGAATTTAATCTCATCAAGTACTTGAGGTTGTAGATTAATTCCTCCCAAGATAAAAACAAATTAACCATTAAAGAAGTAGCGGTACCTCAAACTTCAATAATTTCAACAAACTCAAAATGACAACAACTAATCACACACAGACACGATCGATCGATTTTGTTTTTAAAGAAATGTATGCAAAAAAAGGGAAGAATTTGATGTAGAAAAATGAGAGAAAGTCTTTCTATTTATAGCCAACAAAGGGTAAAAGTCACAACTTTTAGAAAAATGACAACCTTTCAAAAATGTCACAACCCTTTGGAAAAGGCACAACCTTTCAAACGGTCACAACCCTTTAGAAAAGCCACAACCTTTCATAAAGGTCACGACCCTTCGACAAAGTCACAACACTTCATTTTCTGTTCACACCTTTTAAACCCAACATCATATGTATTGAAGTCTATATTAATTAGAAATAGTTAATATAGTGCGCAATAGAAGCATTTCTTTGTCTCAGTAAGTAATAGAGGTATTATTTAGTGTGAGATTAAGAGTTTAGTCTCATTGTTGTGTTTGGAGTTTGTATTCACTTTTGCTTGTGATTAGTAAAAGCAATTGAAAATCACGTGTGACAAGTTACGGTTTTACTCCTTAGAGCAAGGAGGTTTCCACGTAAAACTCCTTATTCCCAACGATTGACTGTTTTACTTCTTTACTGCTTTTTATCTGTAAGTTTGACCTGGTACTATAGCACACTGGTGGACGCATACATTCCAACAATTGGTATCAGAGCTTAGACTTTCTACTTGACTAACATCAAGAAGGATCCTGTAGGGATGGCATCTCTACCAAGTCTAGAAGAAGGTCAATCTACTACACGTCCTCCTCGCTTTAATGGTCAGTATTACAGGTGGTTGAAGACCAGAATGTATGACTACATTATGGCAGAAGACAGCAAGTCGTAGGATGTGGTGTTTGATGGTCCTTACGTTCCTACTAAGGACCTGAAGGAAAGAGATCTGACTAAAGTGGTTCCCAAGTCTATAAGAGAGTACGATGAAGCAGACAGGAAGAAAATTGAGAAGAATTACAAAGCAAAGAAGTTGTTGGTTTGTGGCATCAGAGCAGATGAAATACAATAGGATTTCTATATGCGAGACACCCAAAGAAATCTGGGACTGCCTGAAGACAACCCATGAAGGAACAACTTAAGTCAAGGAGTCCAAGGTGGACATGCTAACAACTCAATATGAGAATTTTAGTATGAAGGAAGGCGAAACTGAGATGCAAGCTAGATTCATCTCCATTACTAATGGACTTCGGTATCTTTGTGAGCCTATTCATCTAAGCAAGCAAGTTCAAAAAATTCTTCGAGTTCTTCCCAAATCCTAGGTAAGCAAAGTGAATGTCATTACTGAGGCCAAAGATTTGAAGACTCTCACAATGGATGAGTTGATCGGAAACTTGCAGACCTATGAGTTAAACAAACTGCAGAATTCATCCAAGAGGGAGGGAAAGAGAGAAAAATCCATGGAGCTGAAGGCATCTCAAAATGATGCATCTAAAAATGAGGAAGAGATGACTTATTTGACTAGAAGGTTTCAAAAAATAGTCAAAGCATGAAGGGTTTCAGAAAAAAAGAAACTCTAGCAGAATATCAAATGCAAATGACTTTTGTCACAAGTGCAGAAAGCCAGGTCACTTTATTTCTCTGAGAATCACCATAACCTCTGAATTCAGTATTGCTACCATAAGTATCACTTTGTCATTTCTTCCTCTTGCTTTTGAATTCTGCAGGATATCCAGTGACCCTATAATAATCTTTAGTGAGGTGATTTTTTTAGCCACAATGCTCACATGCACTGTCGAAAAGTTTCCTTCCATTTAAACCTTGCCTTCTGTTAACCATCATTGTTAGAAGTTACTTGTTGACATCCATAACACCTAGTAACCTCTGGATTTCTTCCTCCATTACGGTGGCATATGCCTGATTAACAGTAAGAGCAATCACCCTTAAGAAAAATGTCACTTCTAACATGACTATAGGATTCATTGAGGCCCATAAGGAACATTAGCAACCTTTGCTGCCCACAACTGATACACTCTGGTGAGATTAAATTTGTCAAACCTTTCCTTGAAGTCGTCCCATACATGTTTGGCATTCGAGGCATAAATAATTGTGGTGAGTAATTCCTGAGCAGCAATGCTACTGATCCATGAGAGCACCACAACATTACATCTTTCCCATTGAGTTGTCAAATCCCCTTTGTATGAACTCTTTACGAAAGTTCCATCTACGAAGCAGAGCTTATTCATAACCAATAGTGCAAGTCGTAGTGACCAACTTCATAATCCATAGTTAGCTGGGTCTCTGAGCTTGATTGCAATAAAACCTGCACATGGCATATCTGACGCATGAAAGTAGAGAGGATAAGAGTGTTCAAGAGTAGCCACTGTTAAATCTGTTGTAACGGAGGCTATTAGATATGTCATAACAGTAGCTTATGCAGTGTGATCTAATTGTGAAAGCAATACGCAACTCGAGATTGAATCCCTATGTCGCCGCTCTTATACCATGTCAATTTTGTTACTGTGCTATTGAATCCATGAAAGCTTGTTCTTCCATGGATATGAATGTATGAACAACTCTATTGCGGAAGAGAAATTTATTATGAATGTTAAGCTACAATGAAGAAGGAATGCCTCCTTTTATAGATCACACCTTTTACACTTTTAACTCCCTAATGCCACATAGAGTTGGTTACATAACAACCTAACAAACTTGTAACTAACTTCCTTCTAGTAACTTCTAGAATCTTCACTAACCATAGTATTGTGGAGAGGCGGAGTTGTATTTGTCAAGTCTCCAAAAAGGATATGAAATATTAAGTCCATTATCACAGACAAATGAAGGGCAATAACCAAATGTCGTTGTATTATCAGCTCTACTGGAGTTGTGATGAAGAGAAGAAGAAGAAGGAGAGAGACAAAGAACAATTGACTTGGACACATTGTTAGGAGTTAATGTTTGAAATATTATTGCAACTTAACTAAGAATACCTTGACATATAATCATGCAAGAAAAGAATAAAAATGTACTATTGCACGTTAAAATGACGTGATAAACCTCTTGATTTTCGTTGCAATGATATTTCTATTAAACAAAACAAGGTGTTCCTCTTCTCACATTTTCTCTCATTAAGTTATTATTTCTATTAAATATATTAAAAGATGATTGAACATTCTATACATAAATTGTGGATAAAATCAATGTTGAAAAATAGACAAAAGATTAGGGAAGGATTAAAACTGCACCAATATTACAAACATAAGGGACTATTGCTTCTCCATGTGAAAACTCACATATGACTTTTGAGTCTTAATCCAAAGATAAAGAACTATTTTGGGCTTTTTCAATGAAGGAATTTGTAGGAAACTTCGAATTTGGTTGTTAAATGTTTCTTCCATACCTTATAGTCAAGACAGTCACAGATTGGAATTAGACAATTTGGTACGATTGTGATTTATGTGCTGGAATATAGAGAGGTAAATATTGAGATAAACATGTGGTTATCTATTTGTTAGTATCTTAAGTTTAAATTTTGAATTAGTTTGAATAAGTCAACTAATCTTTTAGATAAGATTAAGTTGTTAGATTAGTTGCTTAAAGCTAGTAGAGTTGGTTCCTTCAATTTAGTCAAGTTAGTTGCATTTACTTGTATTTAAGCAGATGTAAGCAATGAATAAAATCATTCAAGTTTGCTTTAATTCTCAAACTCTTCATGGTATCAAAGCATCTCTAAAACTCTCACGAGTCCGATCCAATTTTTTTTTCTCTCTCTCTCTTTGCGTCCAAACANAGAAGAAGAAGGAGAAGAAGGAGAAGGAGAAAGAGGAGGAGGAGAAGGAGGAGAAAAAGAGAGACGAAGAATAATTGACTTGGACACATTGTTAGGAGTTAATGTTTGAAATATTATTGTAGCTAAACAAAGAATACCTTGACATAAAATGATGGAAGAAAAAAATGTACTATTGCACGTTAAAATGACGTGATAAACCTCTCGATTTTAGTTGCAATGATATTTCTACTAAACAAAACAGGGTGTTCCTCTTCTCACCTTTTCTCTGATTAAGATAATATTTCTATTAATTGTATTAAAAGATTATTGAACATTCTCAACATAAATTGTGGATAATCAATATTGAAAAATAGACAAAAGTTTAGGGAATGATATGTTGTGACGAAAATATGAAAATGAAAATCTAAAATAAAGAACACCAAGTTTAACGTGGAAAAATCCTTCAAAACAAAGGTAACCACCACGGGATAGACAAGATCCGAATTGCTTCACTATAACAATAAGAGAGTTACAATTATTCTCCTAATGGCTACACAACAAGTACCAAAAGAGAACAAACAATAGCTACACCAACAAAAGATAAATAGAAAAAAACACCACCCAAATCCAGTTACTGTACGGAACATAAAACATGATCTTGCTGACTTCCGAATCCGATCTCCACTATTCAAATCAACCGCCAAGATGTCCAGAACACTCAGTACAAATTTCAGCCCGATCCAACGGTTAGTTAATCGGAAAACACGATCTGAAGGTTGCTGGTCGAAATAAAACACTGCAGCAAAAAAACCCTTTTTTCTTCTCTCTTATCTCTTGTTGAAAGCTCTCTCAAAAACTTCTCTTATGTCCTAATGTCTTTCAAAGACAATACTAATGAGCAATCTAAATTATTCTCTCAAGACCATCCTCTGTTTATAGAGTTGTGATTTTCCTTACAAAGCCAAAACCAACTCCAAATAACTAGGATTACTATTCCAATCCTTTTCCTAATAGAATTGGAAACCAAATAAAAAGAATAATTCCAATCCTTTTTCAAGTAGGATTAGGCCATGAGCCTTTGGCTGGAATATGAGCAATAGCCCAACAAACTCCCCCTCCAGCCAAGGGGCCAAATGGACTTCAAGTGGAGGAACTCTTGACAGGCTTCATGCCTGCCACACTTCTACAAAACTCATGCTTGTCTACGATCACCACTTTTGTAAGCATATCTGAAGGATTGTCATTAGTATGTATCTTCTCAAGCTCAAATAATTTTTCCTCCAGGGCCATTCTAATCCAATGATATTTTCTACTAATACGCTTGGACTTAGAATGAAAGGTAGAGTGCTTGGTGAGATAAATAACACTTTGATTATCACAAAATAAGACAAACCTTGATTGTTCGAAATCAAGATCTTTGATAAACTCCTTCATCCAAAGCAATTCGTTGGCACCTTCAGTGATGGCAATATATTCAGCTTCTGTGGTAGATAAAGCTATGCACTTCTGAAGTCTTGATTGCCAAGAAATAGCTCCCCCTCCAAAAGTGGTCAAATAACCAGAAGTGGATTTTGAGTTATCAAGATTTCCTCCCAAATCGGAGTTTGTGTAGCATACAAGTTCAGACTTGCCACTACCAAAGCAAAACTCCATATTTGAAGTACCCTTCAAATATCTTAGTATCCATTTCACTGCAGCCCAATGTTCTTTTCCAGGATTGGAAAGAAATCTGCTAACTGTACCAACAGCATGTGCAATATCTGGTCTAGTGCAAATCATACCATATATCAAATTACCAACCGCGGAAGAGTATGGAATACTTGACATCTCATTCTTCTCTTCATTAGTAGATGGACTTTGGGTCGCACTCAACTTAAAGTGTTTAGCAAGAGGTGTACTAACCACTTTTGTCTCTGTCATGTTGAACCTCTTGAGTACTTTCTCAATATATTCCTTCTGGGATAGTGATAACTATTTCTTGTGTCTATCTTGATGAATTTGTATGCCTAAGATCTTCTTTGCTGGCCCCAAGTCCTTCATTCGCAAACGATTTGCTTAACTCTTTCTTAAGGACTACAATTCTAGATTTATTTTTGCCAACAATCAGTATATCATCCACATAAAGTAGTAAGATAATAAAATCATCATCATTGAACTTTTGAAAGAATACACAATGATCTGAAGAAGTTTTCTTGTATCCCTGATTTTCAATGACAGATTCAAACTTCAAGTACCACTGCCTTGGAGCTTGTTTCAAGCCATACAAGCTCTTTCTCAATTTGCAAACATGGTTTTCTTTTCCTTTAACTATGAAGCCTTTGGGTTGCTCCATGTAGATCTCCTCTTCTAAATCACCATGAAGAAAGGCAGTCTTGACATCCATCTGCTCAACCTCTAAATCTAGACTTGCGGCTAAGGCTAAAACTATACGAATAGAGGACATTTTCACAACAGGAGAGAAAATTTCATCAAAGTCAATTCCCTTTCTTTGACCAAAACCTTTGACAACTAACCTAGCCTTGTATCTAGGTGCAGATGTACGTTGCTCTTGCTTTACTATGAAGATCCATTTATTTGTTAAAGCTTTCTTACCTTTCGGTAACTCCACTAGCTCATATGTGCCATTCTCGTGAAGTGACTTCATCTCGTCTTCCATGGCTTCTACTCACTTATCTCTATGAGTATCTAGCATGACTTCATCATAACCTTCAGGTTCTCCCATGTCAGTCAAAAGGATATACTCATTAGGAGAATAACGTGTTGAGCTTCGCTTCTCTCTAGTAGATCTTCTACAAGAGGTTTCTGGAGCATCCAAATTTGTCATCTCAGCATTAGTTGGTTGATGATCAACCACAACATCACCAATAGGAACATCTATAGGTTCTACACCCTGTTCATTATCTTGGGTTCCTTTATGTGCAAAAGATGTATCAATAATAGGAACTGGATCAACATCAACTAAGCTCTCATCAATCTGAGAATTTGGTTTCTCAACCTTGTTAATATCTTCAATAGTTTGATCTTCAAAGAACACATCATCACCACTTCTAATGAGCTTCTTATCAATTGGATCATAAAAGCGATATCCAAACTCATCTTGACCATAACCAATGAAAATGCACTGTTTAGTTTTAACATCCAATTTCGACCTCTCTTCTTTTGGAACATGCACACAAGCTTTACAACCAAACACTTTCAAGTGATCATAAGAAACATCCTTACCAAACCAAACTCTGTTTGGAACATCACCATCCAAAGCAACAGCAGGAGACAAATTGATAACATAAGCAACAGTGTTAAGTGCTTCAGCCCAAAATGAATTTGGAAGTTTAGCCTCTGCAAGCACGCATCTAACTCTCTCAACTAAAGTTCTGTTCATCCTTTCTGTCAGGCCATTTAATTGAGGAGTCTTTGGAGAAGTTTTCTGATGAGGAATTCCTTGCGATTTGCAGTAGTTATCAAAGGGACCAATATACTCACCACCATTATCAGTGCGAATACATTTTAATTTCTTTCCCGTTTGTCTCTCAGATAAGGCTTGAAACTTCTTAAACACATCAAGTACTTGATCTTTGCA
Organism: Solanum stenotomum; assembly: GCF_019186545.1. Lineage (NCBI taxonomy): Eukaryota > Viridiplantae > Streptophyta > Magnoliopsida > Solanales > Solanaceae > Solanum > Solanum stenotomum. Next base: position 8,327 of record NW_026026170.1, read on the forward strand.
TTTTAAATGATATACCCAAATCTTGCGAGAATGATCATCAATGAAAGTTGCAAAGTAAAGCGCACCACTTTTTTGACTTCACTTTAAAAGAACCACACAAATCAAAGTGTACTAGCTCCAGTAGCTCAGACTTTCTTGAAGGAAGATGACGATGAAAAGAAACTCTTTTCTATTTCCTAGCTAAGCAATGAACACATCTTTTTACCTTTGCTTGTTTCATACCAGCAAGCAAATTCTTCTTAGCCAAACAAGTAATTCCCCTCTTGCTCATACGACTAAGCCTCTTGTGCCACAATTCTGATAAAGTCTCGTTTTCCACCAAATTTATAGAGTCTCCAAGAATTGATCCTTGTGTCACGTATAAATTTGAATGCTTTCTTCCTCGAGCTACAATCAATGAGCCTTTGGTCAGCTTCTATTGGCCATTGAACAAGTCATTATGATAGCCATCATCATCTAGTTGTCCTACAGAGATCAAATTCAAGGGAATGTCTAGAGCATGCTTGACATTCTGAAGGACTAACGTTGAACCAGTGTTGGTTTTCAAACAAACAGTGTCAACACCAAACACCTTGACCTCACCAGCATTACCCATCTTTAACACCTCAGAGTTAACAGAAGTATAAGATGCAAATAGGTCTTTTCTTGGTGTGACATGTGATGTAGCTCCAGAATCTACTATCCAACTTGTATCTTGAGATACAAAATTGATGATGTCTTTATCACAAGCAAAAAGAAGGTCATCTCGAACAACAACAACAACATTGTTTCCATTATTTTCTTCCTTCTTCCCTTCTTTAAGATCTTGCTTCAATTGTTTGCAAAATCTTCTAATATGTCCTTTCTTTCCACAATGATGGCATATAATATTTGGATTCCTGAATCTTGACTTGCTTCTACTTTTACCTCTACTTTTTGGATCTCTTGTCTTATCTCTCCCTCGATCTTCTGTGTACAAAACATCTGAATGTGAGGATGTGCATTGAGATTTTCTTTTAACTTCTTCATTCAACACACCACTTTTTGTATATTCCATAGTCACCTTACCACCAGGAGTAGAATTTGTTAAAGAGACACGAAGAGTTTCCTAAGAATCTGGTAGAGTATTAAGAAGCCAAAGTCCTCGTATTTCATCATCAAAATTAACACCCATTCCTGATAGCTGATCAAGAGCACCTTGAAAATCATTTATGTGATCAAGAATAAGATTGCCCTCCTTGTATTTAAAGGTCATCAATTGCTTTAGCAAGAACAACTTGTTATTGCCAGTTTTTGAAGCATAGAGCATCTCTAACTTTTCCCACAATGTTCTAGCATGTCTCTCATTCACAATATGGTTGCGAACATTATCTTCAACCCATTGTTATATATCCACATACTTGTTGGTGCTCGAAATCCCAATTTTCATCGGTCACAGTCTCAGGTTTATGAGCAGCAAAAACGGAAGATGCATCTTCTTCACGAACAGTAGATCTTTCATCTTGCTTTTCCATATGTTGTAGTTTCTTCCGTTTAGACATACCATCTTGCTCATATTCCCCTCCATATAGAGAACCTCGCTCTGATACCACTTGTTGTGACGAAAAGATTAAAACAAAAATCTAAAATAAAGAACATCAAGTTTAACATGGAAAAATCCTTCAAAACAAAGGTAACCACCACGGGATCGACAAGATCCGAATTGCTTCACTATAACAATAAGAGAGTTACAATTATTCTTCTAATGGCTACACAACAAGTGCCAAAAGAGAACAAATAATAGCTACACCAACAAAAGATAAATAGAAAGAAACACCACCCAAACCTAGCTGCTGTACGGGACCTAAAACAGGATCTTGCTGACTTCCAAATCCGATCTCCACCGTTCAAATCAACCGCCAAGATGTCAGGAACACTCAGTACAAATGTCAGCCCGATCCAATGGTTAGTTAATCGGAAAACACGATCTGAAAGTTGCTGGACGGAATAAAAGACTGCCAAAAGAACCTTTTTTTTTTCTCTTATCTCTTGTTGAAAACTCTCTCAGAAACTTCTCTTAGGTCCTAATGTCTTTCAAAGACAATACTAATGAGAAATCTAAATTATTCTCTCAAGACCATCCTCTATTTATAGAGTTGTGCTTTTCCTTACAAAGCCAAAACCAACTCCAAATAAGATTACTATTCCAATTCTTTTCCTAATAGAATTGGAAACCAAATAAAGAGAATAATTTCAATCCATTTTCAAGTAGGATTAGGCCATGAGCCTTTGGCTAGAACATGAGCAATAGCCCAACATGATCAAAAGTGCACCAATATTACAAACATAAAGGACCATTTCTGCTCCATGTGAAAACTCACGGATGACTTTGAGTCTTAATCCAAAGATAAGAAACTATTTTATTGGGCTTTTTCTATGGAGGAATTTGTAGGAAACTTTGAATTTGGTTGTTAAATTTTTCTTCCATACCTAATAGTCCCGACAGTCACAGATTGGAATCAGACAATTTGGTACGATTGTGATTCGTGTGTTGGAATATAGAGGTAAAATGGAGAAGAAAGTGATAGGCATTTAGTAAACGTGTGGAAAATATTTATATAGTTGAAATTGAAAAAGATTATTTTGTAATTAATTGTGTTCGAATATGAGTTTACTTGAAAAAAAGAACTTGTGAAGTTTTGCGAGTATAAATCATTAGTATTTCACATATACTGAACTTCAATATTTATTTACAAATAATTAACGATTCTGAAATTTAATATACGAAATACAAAAAATAACTTTCAATGCCCAAATTGTATTTGAATCAAGTTAAATAAGAAAAAAAGAAAGTCAACATCTGGTAAGGGAAGAGTCGGAACATGATTCATAGGAGAAAGAAAAAACAAAAGCGTGAAATTGCAAGGGGGTTTCACAGTTCTTAGACAACACTATAAAACATTGTGCTATTAGAAGAAAATCAAAAAGTTTTTGAACGGTCACTCAAATATTGAGAATATTATGTAAAAAAATATTTTTGTTTTTATCGAATGATAAAGTAACTCAACTGTATTTTTTTTTTTTGAAATACTAAATATTTCATAAGTTTCACTGTTTTCAAGTTGGCATGTCATTAAAGTTTTATTTTTTAAATAATAAGCTTTATTTACCCATCAAATACATTTAATCAAATTTGTGTTTCATATTCAATCAAACATCCAGTTAAAAATTGGGGTAAACTAGGGTGTGTTTGGTATAAAGGAAAATATTTTCTAATTTTTTCATGTTTGATTTGCTTAAATGTTTGTATAATTTACATAAATATCATTGTGTTAAGAGTTAATTGCATTATTTCTATAGTTATTGAACAAATACTAATTTAATTTATTTTAAAAATTCAAAATAAAGTAGAACCATGCAAAATAAAAGAAACATATCACAATTTTTAAAAAAGAATCAATGAAGCAGAGTAAAAGTAGGAAAAACGCTAAATGCATCAATAACAAAACTATTAAAAAAATAATCTAAAGATACCTTTGATATTTGAATATATCGTAAATACACACAATAATGGTGAAAGAAGCTGTTTTAAAATTGTTTCTTGATACAAATATTGATGATAAAATCTTAACGTGTCAGTTAATTTAAGTGAGTGATATCGACTGCAATATTTCAAAGTTCAAAGTTCAAGAGGATGTTTAAAGTTTTTTTTTTTTTGATATTTTTCCTTTCCTTATTGATGTTTGATGTTTTCTAAAATATAAATTACGTTACTTATAAATTTATATTTATATATTTTACAAAGGATAATGGTAAAAAGTATGGTTTAATTGTGTCTTAAAATATTGTTTTTAGTAAATATATATTATCTTACATATTCAATTAATATAAAATAAAAGGAATATTTTTTTTATTTTAGAAAAGAACAAACTGTATTTGTGAAGTATCTGGGTCTCTTTTCACTTTATATCGGAAATTGTGAAGTTGACGTCAAAGCCATTGATGACAATACTACTAAGCTCATTTTTTAATGAAAAAGAAAAAGAACTACTTTTCCTACCAATCACCATAATAATTGTGATTGTTAATAGTCTAAGTGGAAATTATTGAGATATATACTATTAATTATATATTTAGATATATTATTTAGAGTAAATTTTAGGAATAATAAATATAAAAAGTTATTACCGCTCTATAACTATACTTTTGCTATTCGCGCTCCATAACATTTGTATACAATTGAAACGAGTTGATATACAATAAAATCGAGTTAAAACATTTGTATTTGTATATTAAATCTTTCTCTCTCGCTTTATACAAACATAAATTGTACATTGTATTTGTATAATTTGTATTTGTATAAAGCGAGAGAGAGAAAGACAAAAGAGAACTGGGTAGGGGAAGATTCGTATTAGTATAATTATCAATATAGAGGACGAAGAGATATGCATTTATATTTATATATACAGTCTCTCTCGCTTTATACAAACACAAACACAATTTATACATTTGTGTTTGTATAAAAGTGAGAGAGACGAGTGAGAGAATTGAGAGTGGCGGGCGAGATTCAGGAGAGAGAGGCGAGAATGACAATGTGTTTGCTACGAATTAAAATTAAATGAAACTGTAGCTATAACATTTATTTTTGGAATTAATAGTTTGTTATAATGCATAATTTTCCTTATTATTATTATAGAATAATTATTTATTCAGTTTTAATATATCATATACTAGTTTAGGGTGTCTGTTTATTTATATAGTAGATGATTTAGTGAATAAAGTTTTAGCTTATACCCAGAACATTAAATCATCGGTTCTTATAAGTATTAAGTTTTTTATTCACAATTTAAGATGAAAATTGGACGTGTCATCGATACAATTGTAGCACAAGATTATATGTAATTTAGTTCAATTATGTGAATGATATAGTTCCAACTTCTTGTGCTAGTCATTTTGTACGTATTGAACAAGATCGAGCAGAGATAGTTACTTTAGACTGACTGACAAAAACATATTCTCTATACTGTTAAATGTACTTATATTCTTAATCTTGATATCATAATATTAATGATCATTTTGATTTATTAAAAGGTGAGATTCTGAGATGAGTCAATACGTCTGGTAGATCGGATGTTAGTGAAATAATAAGTTAGTTGATGTAATCTATGTCTCAGTATAGATTGATGATATGCATTTTTGGGAAGCTTATAAGTTTTCATTTTGTTAAATCTTGCAAGTGGATTTTTGAATCCGACACATAAAATAAGTTAAGTAGTGCTCTAAAGAAAATTCGTCAGTAATTTAATTTATTAATTAGTTTCTATAATCTTGACATCGAGAATTACATAAGTGTGTAAAACATTAATTCAACCAAGTTATTCAAAAAACTTTTGAAATTTTTACCTCTCCCCTTTCAAATTTTCCTATTACTAGTAAATAGGATGCCATGCATGGAGACAACTTCTTCACAATCTATGGAAATTCAATTTCTGTGAAAGCATGACATATGTGTTAGTCTCATAGAATCAGATAATTTTAATAATGAAACAGTTAATCGACTTGTGACTTGTTGCTGGCAAAGAAGGAAAAAGATGAGCCAAGAATATAACACCTAAAGAAGGAGTAAATATGTTCATCAATTAAGGGATGCAGAATATATTCAAGATAGCCAAAATCATCAATCAAGGCAAAGAAATCATAAAGGAAAGAAGTCAAAACACACTACATCAAGAGGGAAAGCCATGTGTTGTACGAGACACAAAAGGAAAACAAATAAATCAAGATTCCAACATTCAAGGAACATATCAATCAAGAAATATCCAAGACCAATCATTAATTCTATCATTTGCCTAGGATGAAGGAAATCAACAGAAGATACAAAACTCCATCGGTCAAGGGATACATTCAAGATAACAAATATCAGCCAACATCCAAGACTACAAAAGAAGAAATCGAAATCAAGGGATGCATTCAAGATAATAAGATCAACAAAGATTTGAGACCATAAGAAGATCATCATACAAAGGAAGAAATCGATTTGCTTATGCATATATCTGATATGGACATGACTCAACAAATCAATCATAATAAAATCGAGGACTCAATCAAAGATCCTTGATTCAAACTCCCTTGGATTTCTGTAAAAGAGCAAAGTCCTCCAAAGCTATATAAACCTCTCTTAGCCATAGTTATGAAGTACGGACTTCACTTGAACTTATATTGTAATCTTATTTTATCTTTTATAAAACTTTGTACACACTTGAGTGAACAATTGAAAAGAAAAGAGAAAGAAAGATCTGAGTGTAGGTTATACAAGTAGATGTTGTGTCGAAAAAGAAGATCTAATTTGCATATCAGACGGGGCTCTTAATTGTAACATTTTGTAACACCCAAGCTCTCAAAAAGCTCTTAAGGAAACCCTTGTAACCCAAGGGGACTGGAAGTAAGCACCACATCGATGTTCCGAACCAGTATAAACTCTCTGTGTATTTTACTTACTGCTTTTACTATCTCTGTATATCTATTTTACTAACGTGCAGGTGAGTCGACTGACAAGAGTAGGAAGTCAACTGAAGGGAATTTTAATTCACCACCCCCTCCCCCCTCTTGACTTTCAATTAGTATCAGAGCATGTCTCACTACTAAAGTGTTTAACCACACATGAGCAAATATCCAATGGCACACTATCAGATTCCTGATGCTCTACTTCAAGATGGACATTCATCAACTCAACCACCATATTTCAACGGCAAACATTAGTCCCACTGGAAAGATAGATTCAAAATCTTTTTCTCTTCAAATGATCATCAAGCATGGATTGTGATCAAGATGGGTCCAAACCTTATTCCTGGATTGACCGAAAAAGATGGCACTGAGAAGCCATTTGATCCCGAATCTTTCGATATCACAAAAGAGCAATAAGAGGTAATTCAAACTAATGCTAGAGTTATAAGTTTGTTATACTGTACAGTGAGTGGAGCTGAATATGAAAAGATATCAACATGTGAAACTGTGAAAGAAATGTGGGACAAACTAGAAGTGACCTATGAAGAAACCACGAAGGTAAAGGAAGCTCGGATCAGTTCAATAGTCAATGAATATTAATTGTTCAAAATGGCCAAAAATGAAAACACAGTAGACATGTTCTCGAGATTAGTAAAATTGTCTGCAAACTCAAATCGCTTAGAATGGTGTACTCAAATAGACTACAAGTTAGGAAACTTGTTAGAAGTCTTCCTAAGGCTTGGGAAACTAAAGCTGCTATTCTTCAAGATGGAGATCTGTAGCAAATGACCTACGATGAACTTCGTGGAAACCTGATGGCCTATGAACAAAATCATATTAACAGGTACAACAAAGATGATAAAAAGAAAATTGTTGCTTTTACAGCCACAACATCCCAGGTCGAGTAACAAGTCGATGAATATCAAAGCGAAGGAATGACTTTCATAAATAGACGAGTCAAACAAATGCTTACACAAAGAAGACATATACCTCAATAGGAATTTAAGAACAATGAATTCAAAAGAGATGATGATCGCTGCTACTACTTTGGAAAACTAGGACATATCAAACAAAATTGCCCAGAACGAAAAATGAGAAATGATCGAAGAAATGATGATCCAAAAATCTCGAAGCCTAGAGTCAAGAAGAAATATCTAAAGATGATCATGATGAAACCTCCAACATATTCTTCATGGCACTAGGTGAAACAAGTGAGGTAAGATCTTTTAATTGCCCAAACTGTAATGACTTACAAGAATCTTTGGATATGGTTACTGACGAACTATAGAAAGTCATTGATGAGTACAGTAAGATTGTTCAAGAAAAGAAAGATTGGAAAATTCTTCTCGAAGCAAGACAGATTGAAGTCGACTTACTAGAAGAAAAAATGGAGGAAGTAAAAATGCAGCTGAACAATATAAAAAAATCTCCTAGTCATAGCTCTGTCAGATCCAAAAGATCTACTCTTAATAACAGGAGAAGATCTCACAATCATAGTTCCAACAGATCCTACAAATCTATATCTAATTCTCCTTATCTTTCTGCTGAAACTTCTGTTAGTTTCTCTTGTTATACTTATGGTGACATTGGTCACAAATCTTTTAACTACGGGAAATTTTCTTCTGAAAAATGAATTTGGAGACCAAAAGTTGTTAATCTTAACCCTAAAAAATACTTGGGTACCAAAAAGAAATTAATCTACTTGTTTTGCAGGAGCAGACCAAAAGAACCTACAAAAAGGGAATGTGGGTAATAGATAGTGGATGCTCCAGACATATGTGCAGAAAGAAATAAAATATCAAAACTCTTAACAAAAACGATGGAGGGTATGTACGGTTTATAAACAATGCAAAATGAGAAGTAGTAGGAGTCGGATCAATTACTCTTAGCTCATTTTGTGATCTATCAGAAGTATACCTGGTGGAGGGACTTAAACACAACCTGCTTAGCATCAGTCAACTATGTGATGTTGGATTCAAAGTCTCATTCAATGCTACAATTGGCACTATCAGACATATGACTAAGGATATCACAATCGTTGGAGATCATATCTATGTTCTAAACAATGTTCACTTGCCAATACTTACATGTCTAACTCAGTATCAAATGAATCTTAGCTATGGCATAGAAAACTTGGTCAAGCCAGTATGCATGCCATGGAAAAATTGTCCAGACTTGAACTAGTCATTGGGCTTCCAAAGTTTAAATTCGAAAAGGACTATATATATGACGCTTGGTAAGAAAACCCGTTCTTTGTTTAAGGTCAAGGATATTGTATGTACCAACCTTTGCAACTTCTACAAATGGATCTTTTTGGTCCCACTCGAACCGCTAACATTGGTGGTAAGAAATATGTCTTCGTTATCATTGACGAATTCTAAAGATTCACTTGGGTAATTTTCCTATCGCATAAAAATAAAGCTTTCTCTAACTTTGAAGTGTTTTGCAGAAAAGTCAAAAGAGAAGCAGGATATTTTATTTCCACAGTTCATAGCAATTGATGTTTGCGTAATCAAGACACAACTTCCAATTCAAGTGACTACGATCGTACAATAGTAAAGTAACCCAACCAAGGGTTGGGGTCGAGTCCCAGGGGAATGGTTTTGAGAATTAATAGAAAAATAAAATTAAGTTCTAATTAGTCATAGCTATAAACATTATCAAATATAAACATACTAAATCTAAAGGGGTGACACAAGCATCAATTATCAATGGGGGGTTTTGTATTAATTAACAACTAAAAATAACAAAAAATATACGAAAACGAGATAGAGAGAAAAGATTCTTGGGATGTGATAGGAATACGGGATAGACTAAATTATCGGGTACATGCTTTTGATAGTAAATTGTTCAGTATTTGTGACAAGGCTAGACTATAGTGGGGGTGAATTCTCTCTCGAGTAACTTACCCCGAATCAACTCGGTTTCTCTCAAACACCGAGTTGTCGCATTAAGCACAACCTCCGCCTTAGCCCATTTACTCTCTCGAGATGAATGTGTGTGGAGAAGGACTAGGATTCACTCTCTCGAGCTGAACCCATGTCGACTTAATACCAATGGCTATCAATTTAGTAGTCTTAGTTTTACGACCTCTCTCTCGAGCAAGCCAAAAACACTAAGATGAAATCGTATTTGCAACTACAATTCCACTAAGTTCATACAGAACTACTACACAAAATCACATCTAAACAACAAATAAACCATCAACAAGCAAGACCCAATAGATAATTTAACTCATATTCACAAAATCACACCCCAAGAATTGGGTTTCAGCTAGACATGTAAAAGAGATAAAAGTTTATACCAATATCAGTTTCCATCAACTAGGTATGAAGGATTAAGTCTTAAAACACGTCAAGAGTGAAGAATCTTTGAGACCCACGTCTAATTTCTTGAAGCTGAAACCCTTTGAATCTTCAAGGTCTTAGAACAAAGTCTCCAAAAATCCTCTAAAACTTAAACTCTCTAAAAACTGTAAAAAGTTTGAATAATAATAGTGATATGATATTAAGCTAGAAATTTGCACGTAGTTATAGTGTTTGAAAATTTGTGCTGCAGAGATCCTTTCGGCGAAGTTAGTCGGGATTGCCGATACACTCGGCGATTCGCCGTCTGGTCAATTTCATCGCCTTCCTATTTTAGCCTTCAGCCTCTTTGTGTTTAGAGTCATTGGGCGATATGGTATTGCTTCGCGGAACTGCTCCATTTCATCGCCAACTTGACATTTTTCTTCGGGGCTCAGCACACTTGAACAAAAGGCGATCTCCAGGCTGATAGGCGACTCGCCAATTGGGCTCGGCGATCTTCAGGCCTTCATTTCTTCGTTCTTTCCAGCCGCCTTATTCTTTCTTGCCAAGTGGTGTCTATGTTTTGCCTCAAACTCTAAATACCTGAAACTTAAGGATTTTCATCAAATATTGAGACAAAATATGTATTTGAGGACGCTAATTCTATCAAAATATAGCCCTAAATGAGTCCAAATTGTAGACTCATCAACACCCTCAACTTAAACTTTTGTTTGTCCTCAAGCAAACTCGAGTTCGGCTGTTAAAAAAGGATGCCTCGAACAGTGCTACACAAGACTCAATCATGGATGCACACAACAAGACTCAATTTACTCATGCAAAGATAAATGTACTTAAAGATTCAAGTTGTGACTCACCATTATCAAAGAATCTCAGGCTCACAATACTTGCTTCAAATGTAAGTTCAAGCTCAAGTAAAGTGTTCAAATGCCCTCACACGAAGAATGATTCCATATTCACACAATGGTTTAATCATTTAAAGTTTCGGAACCAAATGCAATGTTCCCTCTCACAAAGAAAAAAACAATGCATGCTTTCACCCATAGGTTTGTCCGTATTTTTCAATCAATAATTGTTTCAGCTCACTCAAGATTAAAAAAAAAAGGTCTTTTCAAGGCTTGTAATGGGGCTGAGTGCAAAGATATGGTCATTTAGGCTCAATGACTTTCATCCTCATGAAATGTGGAACTCACGACACTTTCTTTCCTCTTCCTTCATCATTTTCTTTAGTGCTCATAAGTCATCCCATTATTCACTTCCATGGAATGTTTGGAACCCCATTCTTTTTTGGATCTTCATAACTTTATTCCATAACCTTTTTTTTTCTTTTTCTTTTTCATTCTTTTCTTCTATTTTTTTTTTGTATGGAGGGATTCCATTTTTCTCAACACCATGGGTAAGAGAACTTTTCTAACACTTCTAGACTTGCCCTTATCTTTTCACCACACCTTCAACTTAGGATTTTGGCCTAAGTTAGCTATTCAATCAACCACAAATCAAGAGGATTATAGGTAGTGGATTAAGAAAGGTCTTGTTTTTAATCAAGTTTCATCCAAAGAAAGGTAAGGCTCATGGGGTGTTCAAAAGAGGTTCACACACTCACAAGGTAGGCCACAAAAGAGGTATATGTCAAATTGGCTCGCACTCTTAGAATTTGCCTAAGATCATATCAAGATATAACCTTACTTAGTCGACCGGACCAATGGGGCAAATTCTAAGTGTTATCATGCACGGTTCACAGTAAACTCATCACACAAGGCATCAACACTAAAGCCAAACAAGACATAACACTTTCGCTAGTGTGCAACAATCATCACAAGAGACTCGATTTAATAATTGGCTAGTCACAACGAGATGCAAAGAGTTCACATATTGTCTATGTAACTTCACTTGGTCTCATCGTAGCCGCACATTTATGTTTGTTCGATTATGAGCACTAATTGAGTCATCGTTATTGATCAAAACCGATACTCAAATTTGCAAGAGAACAACCACATTCAACACATACAAGAGGTGGCGAAATTTTTCGAAAGGGTCAAAATCATTTTGCAATTTAAAATGCGAAGCCACAAGCTCAAACATCCATTAAAACGCAGTATTAACACAATTATAAATTCCAACCCAAATATATAAACAAAATAAATATGCATAAAGGTGGGCCTCACCCCACCACAAACAAAAATCATTTGTCCTCAAATTCAAATGAATTAAAGTATCCAAAAAGTGAGCAAAAGTAAGACAGAGAGGGAGGTAAAGAAAGGATACTGTCTATGCAGTCTCTCTATCTATTTAGGCCTCAGTGCCCGGTGCAGCAGTATGTACTTGGGCATCAGTGCCCGGAGTAACCTCAGAAGATCTGGCAGTGTCGGACTTACTGAGATTGTCCAAGTCTGTAGCTGCCAAAAAGAAATGGACAGTTGTGTAGAGTCCTCGGGCCCATGAAGGGATAGAGTGATCTCGTGGGTTAGTCTTCCTATTAACACTGAGCTTTTTGCCTTTTCCTTTGTTTCCAGGGGGATGTTCTTGCTTTTCCTTCTTGGGAGGATTCGACCTTCCGCTCTCTAGTTGGAAATCCCATGCTCATATCAATTGGGGTGGCATGATTCTCCCCGCAACTTTAGGTCTAGCCATGTTTGCAAAGCTTCGAGGTAAAGTTAGAAAATATTCAACTAACAAAACAAGGACAATCATCTGCAGGCAGACTTGCCAATCCTTTTGACGAGTCATCGAATACTTTTGGCGAGCAAGGGGTTGTCCGCCGAAGGTTTTAGTGCAGTAGGGATTCAAGGGGTGCAGACAAAAGGCGAACAAGAAGACTTTCAGCAATTCGCTGAGTGCTTTTAGCGTCCTCATGCTTCTCGCTAAAAGGTTCAGAAACCAACAAAACATACAACATAATAGCAAAGGTGAGGTGGGGCAATTAGGCGAATCACTGAGTAATTCGGTGAGCTCGACCCAGCTCGCCAAATGACTCGGTGTGCCCATTTTCAACCCAACTTCTCGAAATCAGCCCCGCAACTCTCGAAAACACAATTTAAGCACATACAACACAAATTCGAATAAGACCCATAGCAAACAAGTATTACCAATCGCGAATTAACTCAACTTAACGCACTAGAAAATGGGATTTTAATATGCTAGGCAAAACAGGCAAGATTAATGAATAGAAATAGGCAACTAAGCAATCCAATCTTACCAGAGAGGCCCAACAAAATTCAACAAGATAAGATCATTGCAAAAGAGTACAAATTTATCAAAAATAAACTCGGGGTTTTGAAAAACCAACCTTGTATGCGGACTAAATTGATATTGAGAAGCTAGGCGGTAATGTAATACTAGTTCTGAGCACAGATCGATAACTAACACCTTGAGATAGCGCAAAATATAGAGAATAACGTACACGTGTGAGTTTGGAAAGATAACAAGTGAGGAAAAGTGAATGAATTAGAATTTTTAAACCTGTGGCGCGAAAAACCGTCCATTTTTTGCCCATTCGGCGACATTAGTCATGATCGCCGAACCACTCGGCGTTTCACCGAGTTTTGCAGGACCTCCAGCTAATGTGGTGTCCAAACGGTGGTCCACGTCAGGGTCACCGACATGGTCGGCGACTCGCCAATAATTTCTTGGGCTCATCGAGTTTTACAGACTTTGATTTTAATATGTGTTGAGTCAAAAGGAGGATTAGCCAACTGGACTTGTTTCTTGCAACTTTGCACTTTTCGAACACCTTCTATACTTCAACCTGTACAAACAACACACCATTATTTTACCAGAACATAAATAAAAGCAAAAAGGGTTTTGGGTTGCCTCCCAAACAGCACCTTAGTTAACGTTGTGGCACGACGCAATTCAACACCTTGTTCTCATCTTCGGAGTTGACCATGGTATCACTAGGCGACTCCTCATTATGCTGTGAAAGTGACTTGATCTCAATTAATTTATCTGGGCGTCCTGTAGCTGAATAATCATGGAATTTGAGGTAGTCGTCTCATTCATCATTTCGATATTCTCGTTTATCTCATTTAACACTTTGTCGTGTTCCTCAATCTTGTGTTGAATGACTGAGAGGACTTCTTCATTTTGCCCATCTTCCTGCCTCTTCCCCTCTTTACACTTTCAAATGGGGAAGTGCTTGTCCTTTTTCGTGGACTGCTCTTTCAATTTCGTGACTTTCTTCATTCAGAAATTCAGCTGAGTTAACATTGTAGCCCATTCTTGTTTTCTCTTAGTTTCCTCGTTGTTCTTAACCATGCCGTCGAGGAGTTTGGCTACTACTTCGTAGGGTTGTTGTAGCAAACAAACCTCAAAAAGTTGGTCAGCGGTACTTCTATTTTCGGGTCCAAGACCCCTATAGAAGCACTCTAGCAACACTTTATCAGACCTTCAATGATTTGGGCATGGGTATAGCACTGCCTAAAATTTCAGCCACATCTGTTGGATGGTTTCACCCCCTACTTGCTTGAATGTCAGGAGATTGTCCCTAAGGTTCAACAATTTCAAAAGGGGGTGATTCGTTTGATACCCATAACTTTCATTCTCACTCATTTTTCCTGAAATAGTTACACAAACAGATAAAACAAAACTAGAAATTAGGTAACTAGAACTACAACTAAGAAAAACAAAAAATTTACTTAACTAAAAATTCTCAAATAACACCACTCCCCGGCAGCGACGCCATTTTGATGTTTGCGTAATCAAGACACAACTTCCAATTCAAGTGTCTACGATCGTACAATAGTAAAGTAACCCAACCAAGGGTTGGGGTCGAGTCCCAAGGAAATGGTTTTGAGAATTAATAGAAAAATAAAATTAAGTTCTAATTAGTCATAGCTATAAACATTATCGAATATAAACATATTAAATCTAAAGGGGTGACACAAACGTCAATTATCAATGGAGGGTTTTGTATTAATTAACAACTATAAACAGCAAAAATATACGAAAGCAAGATAGAGAGACGGGATTCTTGGGATGTGATAGGAATACGGGATAGACTAAATTATCGGGTACATGCTTTTGATAGTAAATTGTTGAGTATTTGTGACTAGGCTAGACTACAGTGGGGGTAAATTCTCACTCGAGAAACTTACCCCGAATCAACTCGATTTCTCTCGAACACCAAGTTGCCGCATTAAGCACAGCCTCCGTCTTAGCTCATTCACTATCTTGAGTTGAATGTGTGATGGAAGGACTAGGATTCACTCTCTCGAGCTGAAACCATATCGACCCAATACCACCGGCTATCAATTTAGTAGTCCTAGTTTTACGACCTCTCTATCGAGCAAGCCAAAAATACTAAGATGAAATCGTATTTGCAACTACAATTCCATTAAGTTCATACATAACTACTAAACAAAATCATATCTAAACAACAAATAAACCATCAACAAGCATGACCCAACATATAATCTAACCCATATTCACAAAATCACACCCCAAGAATTGGGGTTTTAGCCAGACATGTAAAAAAGATAAAAAATTATACCAACATCAGTTTCCATCAACTGGGTATGAAGGATTAAGTCTTAAAACACGTCAAGAGTGAAGAATCTTCGAGACCCACGTCCAATTTCTTGGAGTTGAAACCCTTTGAATCTTCAAGATCTTAAAACAAAGTCTCCAAAACCCTCTAAAACTTAAACTCTCTAAAAACTATAAAAAGTTCGAATAATAATAGTGATATGATATTAAGCAAGAAATTTAAACAAGTATTTATAGTGTTTGAAAATTTGTGTTGCAGAGGACCCTTCGACGAAGTTAGTCGGGATCGCCGATACACTCAGCGATCCTCCGTTTGGTCAATATCATCGCCTTCCTATTTTATCCTTCAGCCTCTTCACGTTTTTAGTCATTGGAAGATATGGTACTGCTTCGCGGAACTACTCGGCGACACACCGACTACTCCATTTCATCACCAACTTGACCTTTTCCTTCAAGGTTCAGCACACTGGAAGAAAAGACGATCTTCGGGCTAATTAGTGACTCGCCAATTGGGCTCGGCGAGTTTCAGGCCTTCATTTCTTCATTTTTTCAGCCGCCTTGTTCTTTCTTGCCAAGTGGTGTCCATGCTTTACCTCAAACTCTAAATACCTGAAACTTAAGGATTTTCATCTGATATTGAGACAAAATATGCATTTGAGGACACTAATTCTATCAAAATATAGCCCTAAATGAGTCCAAATTGTGGACTAATCAGCAATCATGGAGGAGAATTTTAGAATAAAGCATTTGAGGAATTCTGTGATAAAAATGGATTCACCCAAAATTTCTCATGTCCTAGATCACCTCAGCAAAATGGTGTGGTAGAATGGAAAAATCATTCGTTACAAGACATCACCAGAACCATGCTTCTTGATCAAAATCTCCCTGATCATTTATGGGTTGAAGCAGTAAGCATTGCCTGCCATATTTTGAACAGATGCCTCATCTGACCTATTTTAACTTCATATGAGCTATGGAGTGGTAAGAAGCCATATAAGTTATTTTCACCTTTTCGGATGCAAATGTCTCATTCACAATAATGGTAAGATAAATCTGGGTAAGTTTGATCCAAGAAATGATAAAGGTATATTATTAGATTATGCACTCGTCAGTCGTGCATTTCAAATTTTTAATAAAAGAACTTTAAGTGTTGAGGAATCTGTTCTTGTTGTTTTTTATGATACTAACCCAGGGATGCAGGAAGTAGAGTCTATAGATGATGAAACTACTTCTACAGTGAACATTGAGAACCTCTCAAATATTCCAGAACTAGAGTTGACAAGTTCAGCTGGAAAGACAGGTATTCCCAGAGAATGGAGACACACCGCTAAATTATCCAAATGACTTCATCATGGACAAGCCAACCGACTCAATACAGACCAAAGCTTTAGTGAGAAAATAACCATCCGTAACACCCGTCTCTCAAATTAAACCTAAACGTATAAATGAAGCGATGGAAGAAAAATATTGGAAATAAGAAATAAAAGAAGAACTTTATCAGTTTGAAAGAAACCGAGTATGGATTTTCTCTGAAAGACCAAAAAATTGTTCCATAATTGGAACCAAGTGGATCTTTCGAAATAAGCTAAATGAAGATGGAAAAGTCATTCGTAACAAAGCACGATTGGTTGTTCAAGGATACTCGCAACAGGAAGGTATTGATTACGATGAAACTTTTGCTCCGGTAGCAAGACAGTCATCAAACGGAACATTTGTCATCTTATCAAAACTACATAACTGGAATTATGGTACCCTCACTCATCTCATTTTGATTTAATTGGATATTTAGATGCTGACTTTGCAAGTGATAAAAATGACCAAAAAAGTACCAGTGGAACGTGACAAATTTTAGAACAATCCTTAATCTCCTAGAACAGTAAGAAGCAAACTTCAGTTGCACTATCTACTACAGAGTCCAATTATCTAGTTGTTGGAAGCTGTGGTACCAAATTATTATGGATGATGCATCAATTGCTTGATTATGATCTTTCTTATGAATTTGTTCCTACTTTTTGCGATAATACTAGTGCTTATCTAAATATAATGTGCATCTTTCTAGGGCTAAGCATATTGTTATTAAGCATCATTTTATTCGAGATATTTTTGAAAATGTTTATTTTTAAACCTGTTGATTCTGTTATTTTCTCTCTTGCTCTTTCTTTTGATTATGCCAAAGGGGTAGAATAGTCTCAAGTCTCTTTAACAGGAAGCAATCAAGTCAGGGGGAGCAATATATCTTAAAGACAGAGGGAGCTACAAAATATATCAGGGAAGTTTCACTATCTCTTTAAGTCTGTACAAATAGTGAATTAGTTGTCATTATCAAAAAAGGGGAGATTGTTAGTCTGATAGAATCGGATAATTTTAATAATGAAACAGTTAACCGACTTGTGACTTGTTGCAGGCAAAGAAGGAAAAAAATGAGCCAAGAATATAACACCTAAAGAAGGAGAAAATATGTTCATCAATCAAGGGAGGGATGCAGAATATATTCAAGATAGCCAAAATCATCAATCAAGGCAAAGAAATCGAAAAGGAAAGAAGTCAAAAAACACTACATCAAGAGAGAAAGTCATGTGTTGTACGAGACACAAACGGAAAACAAATAAATCAAGATTCCAGCATTCAATGAGCATATCAATCAATAAATATCCAAGACCAAGCATTAATTCTAGCATTTGTCTAGGATGAAGGAAATCAACAGAAGATACAAAACTCCATCAGTCAAGGGATACATTCAAGATAACAAAGATCAACCAACATCCAAGACTACAAAAGAAGAAATCGAAATCAAGGGATGCATTCAAGATAACAAGATCAACCAAGATTCGAGACCACAAGTGAAATCGATTTGCTTATGCACATATTTTATATGGACATGACTCAGCAAATCAATCAAAATAAAATCAAGGACTCAATCAAAGATCCTTGATTCAAACTCCCTTGGGTTTCCGTAAAAGAGCAAAGTCCTCCAAAGCTATATAAACCTCTCTTAGCCATAGTTGTGAAGCACACACTTCACTTGAACTTATATTGTAATCTTCTTTTATCTTTCACTACAAGAAAAAGGCCTTTTAAGGACCAACATTTTGGGATGAGTTAAGAATTTGGTCTCTAAAAGCATATATTTAGAGACGATATTTATTTTTGGTCCCTATATCTGAATTTTAGTTGTTATGTTAGCGAAGGGAGGAAATCTAGTCCATAAAATAATCATTATCTAGTCCCTAATGATCTTAATAATTTGACAGATCAGCACCACTCCACTTTCCTCTTTAAATAAAATAGTAAAGAAAATTTAAAACACAATAAAATTCAGTAAGGTAAAAAAAAGTATTCTTTCATCTCTCTCAACTAAGATCCCCAATCTATTATATCCCAAACCCTAAGCTTCAGACTTAGCCTTCTCAAACCCATGAAACTTGAGAACTAGACTACTCAGCCGGCTTGATGATCTCGTTGGCATTGCCCAATGTTTGGTGGATTTGTCATTCTAGTAGCAGATTATTCTCATTAGGGCTCGACCCACAAAGAACCCATCTACAGGTACTTACAAAGGTCCAATTCTATGATTTTGTTCTTTTTTTGTATGCTATTTGTTTGCCAGTATGAAATTTTGGTTTATTTTGCAAGCTCTTCTCTTTGTCCTCTTTCTATTTCTCAAGAATTGGAATGTCACTCACCAAGCCCATTCTTCGTTTACAGTGAAATCGTTTCTGGTATCTAAGGAAGAAATCATGGTGGTAAGTGTTTTAATACATTTTGAAAAACCAGATTCGTTTGTTGTGAGTGAGAATATAAATTTTGGTATGAATATTCCTAGAAATCTGATTCACTGGTATTTTTAATTATGTTTGGGGTCATCGTCAATGGAGCAATGTACTGCTATTTTTTAATGTAGATTCAATACACTAGTGTGATTTTCTTATATTTACATTGCAATTGTTGAATTTTTTTTTGAATATATGATTTTTTTATTCGGTTCCAGTACGACAGTTTTGCTATGATTTTACTCTAGTAGCAAGCCCTGCCTTATCTCATCCTAGCAGTTAAGGTAACAATTTTGGGCTTCATCATTTCTTGCTTCTTTTTCTGTTATATTAATCTTATTTTTTCCATTTCTCATTTTTTGATTTTGGATTTCTGACTGTTGAACTTGAGAAGTTATGTTTCTTTTCTTTTTTCTTGAATGTCCTCATTTTGAAACATAAGTGCTTGTATTTTAGCATACAGACTGAATGTTTTCTTTTGGGATATTCTTTATTGTCAAGTTATGTTGTCTACTTCTCACCTCAAAGCTTGCTAAGTGCCTAAAACTTGTACATGATTCTGGATTTAACATTGAGACCATGATAGTTTGAATATCAAATTCCTGACATAAAGTTAAACATTCTTGTGCAAACCTTTGGCTTTCAGCTCAAATTTTAAAGAAGACATTTATGATTAGCTTATATTAGGGAGACCCCATAAATATGAAAAGGGAATCAAATGTATTTGTTGGATAGTATTTTTACCATTTTCTGTTTAGTAGTAAAAATAAGACTAGGTTCTAAATATAGTTCACAATGGTATTCTTCACTTTGGCTAAAGTTAGATCTTATATGTCCTCTTTGACCTTCAGGTTCCTCTCTATGTTGTCATTAAAAATAAACACTTTCAGCATGCATTATTGCTCTTTGAATGATTTTCAGAATGTTATATTTGTTTATTTGAATGTTATTGAATGTTTATCCATTAACATAGTATAATTCCTTGCTTTGTCTATGGATATGTGGAACTTGATACCATATATAAACTTTAATGGAAGAATATTATATATGTATCTTACTTTCATGTGAAGTTTTATTTTTTTTCTTTCTATTTTTAGGGATACAACTCGTGTCTCTTTGGTTGGATTCAACATCTTACTCAAGAATCATTATTCTTTTAAGAGTATTTTCATGTAAGCATTTCTCGCTTGTAAGATAAAGTTATAGAGTTTTATCATATTAATAGAGAGGTAAATGTAATACATGTGAGAAGTAGTAACCAAGTTATAAATGTTTATGTTATTATCATGTCGTTTCAACAATTATCTGCATTCTCTTAATGTTTCAGACGTCGTAATTTGTTATAAATTAAAATGATGTGATCTCGAAGCTTGTTAGTGAGCTCTAATAGCTTTGTAATTCATGGTTAACAATGCACTTGAGCTTCAAAGGAGGTTTGAAGGAAATATATCAAAACTTATAGAATCTTACACAAGTCTATTGTGTGAAGCTTGTATCCCTTAGTACACGCCACTTCCCTGATATCTTTTCCTACTATAGCTTTAATTTTACATGTTACATTTGATCATTATTTCTAACAATGAAATACAACCATGTGAAATTTTTGTTTCATTTTTTGTAGTGTTTAATGAAAAATTTATCGATTTAATTAATTTTGTGTCAAGCTTAAAAAGAATTCCAACTTTTTTTTTTACCATAACAAAGATTTGACTTCATCTGATTGCCAAAATGAGATGTAAAACTTACTGATTTGCCAGCCAGAATCTCTCCAAAACATTCCTTTCATAGTAATATCGATGGCTGTCTACAAAAATACATAAAAATAAACTTGCCAGGTTACAAGTAGATCCAAAAGTTGGCACTCAGCTTATCACTGAATGTTTGAGGACTTGTTAAGGATAACACCTTCATGTTTGACCTGGAACCACTTCATTAAATCCTCTTTAGTGAACCTGTGTTGAATCCCTACTCGAGACTTGCAACTGCGACGACGGGCAACACGGTAGCCAGGATGCTCCAATACAACATAGAAATCCATTCCATAAATACCAGTTGAAGGATCATATTTAATTCCAAGATCAATGTTCTCCTGAATACCAAACCCAAAGCAGCCGGTCTCACTGAAGTTCTTTCTCAACAACTCGTATTCCTTAACTTTCAATCCCCTCTCAATAAGCTGCATAGTTTTCTCCCCTCTAACAGTCACACATCAAGCTATCTTTTCATTACGCCTGATTCCAAAGGACTGCATAATGTACCTTGCCTTAGAGAAAACAGGGGATTGGCTGTTAAGTTGCTCCAAGACATTTGCTGCTCTAGTGAGTCGATCTCCACTCTCACCGAGGGAGATGTTGAGGACAAGCTTCTGGACGTTGATATCCCTCATGGGGTTGCCCAACTTTAACTCTCCTATTTCTCTTTTTTTCTAGATTGTGGTGAGGCATCTCTTTCAAGTCTCTGTGGTAATTTTTGTTCTTACTGCATCATTTTTACTCCTTTCATCATCGCTATTGACATTTCTTGACTTCTCATTCATAGGTTTCGTTTCTGTTTCTATATAGTAATAATAGGATAGTTAAAATGTTTTATACCTGCCCAAATTGCTTTCTAGTAAACCGTCTCTATTCAGATAATGATGTGTGACTATTAATGGTAGATTGGTCAGTTATGGACTTGTAGCGAGCTAGCAGTGCTTTTATCGCTAGCTTATGCATCATTAGGCATGAATTATTAGGACTAACCACATGTTGATCTACGTCTTAACC
Source organism: Solanum stenotomum (assembly GCF_019186545.1). Classification (NCBI taxonomy): domain Eukaryota; kingdom Viridiplantae; phylum Streptophyta; class Magnoliopsida; order Solanales; family Solanaceae; genus Solanum; species Solanum stenotomum. The sequence continues at coordinate 30,113 of NW_026026170.1, forward strand.
TTGTATTAGGGATTTCTACATTGTTCTCTTTTATTTTCTTATTCTTCTAGAACCTGACCTAGACGAAGGACAGGAGGGATGAATTTTGTGGTCCATTTTGCATCGTCTCTGTGTAGGTTATTTATTCCAAATCTAGGTACTAAATATTTTTAGGCCATTGATACCCACTACAGTTAGCAATGCTTTTTGTATCTCATTTATATGATTTGTTGAATTTTTCCAATCTGAAATTAACATACTTGTTTGTGCATAAGTACCCTGAATCAATGTCTCAAAATAAATTTCTCATAGCAGATCAGCACTATATATGTTAGAGTTAGTTTGGTGGTTGTTGGTGGTTTCCAAGGGGAGCTTATCGATAAGGTAAGATACTATAATTGATTAATTATAGGGTGCTAAGTCTTTTAGTCTGCATATCTTATACTCATAAATTTTCTTTCATATTATATGGTTGGACATTGGAGGGAGTTTTTTTTCTTCTTCATATTATATAGTGTTTGAAGGAAATATTTAAGTAATAGATAAACAGTTTGTTTGATGGGGGGAAGTCTCACATTATTGAAGTTTAAAGTTGCATTGTAGATGTATTTGAATTATTGGAATGTGTGAAAGTTGAACAAATAATATTCTTAGAAGAAATCTGCAGTAACCTCACAGAACCAAAGGTTATGGCTAGTGGTTAATGAATTAGATTGAGAACCCTTTTAGGTTCAGATCTAAACAAAGACATAGCTACCTGAAACCTATCGTTTGCGGGTATCCATTGAAAATATTTGAGGTGTGCAAAAGCTGATGGTTGTAAAGAAAAAGAACTCTGGCATAGTTTGGAATATCCTAGATATACAATCAACTTGGAATTAAGGGGGGATCTCTTAAATGTGTGGACATGAACTGAGATGGATATATCCTGTATGGTTTTGCTTCCCAAGCAGTTCCATGTGTTTCCATGGGTGGGGAAACAAAAAATAGAGGCTAAGAGAACATCTAATGTATTATTTTCCAAAAGTCAAATAAAGTTCATAACTCTCTACTTTGTCCATTGGAAGGATGAGTTTCACACTTCATTACTCATTCTATCAGCCATCTTCTCTTTACTGCCATAACTGTTAATATGAGCAGTGGATTTTAATTTCTTCTCTTTAGTTTAATGAAATTTGGTTATGCTCATGGACTCTCTACACTCACAGTTCTCTCATCTCTGTTTCAATGTAGAACCTCTCTTTTTGCTCGATGATAAAATACTTGTTGTTCTTGGTGGTGAAAATCTATACATGAAGAATTTAGAGTTCTTTGCTCAGGTGAGTAAAAAAATATTTAATCATTTTTTGGTTTATCTTCATATTTTTCTATGGTTAATGTATGTTATGTTTTATACAGGTTTGGATGTTTGAAGATATAAGTTTTAAAGAACTCGTACATGCTCTACAAATTTGATTATCATTTACCAAGAGTTTTAGGAAAAGCATCACAATACATGCTAGGGCTGTTAGATTTGCACTGTGTAAACAAATATGACTTTTTTGTCATGGGTTATGTCGATTGGGATGTAATACATTTTTTTATAATATATGCAAAGTTATCTTTCTATATTTTTATATGCATTTCATTTTCTATAATGTATTGATACTATTTTTAAGAATTGGTCAAAAAAAAATATGCATTTAGTTAGGCACCATATTTATGGTCCATAAAAAATGCAATATAGGGACTATTTTTTTATGACCAGTAGAAATTGGTCGCTAAAAGCATATTGGGACCAAAAGAGCTAACCTGGTTAATCTTTATAGGAGCAGAAAAATGGTCCTGAATACAATTTTAGAGACCAGTTTTCTAGTAGTCGCAAAACACTTTTAGGACCGGCTAAAAAGCCTCGTCGCAATTGACTTTTAGCGAAGAAGCCTATTAGGACGGGTGGCGACCAGATTAGTTTGGTCCTTACTGACCTTTAAGGACGGGAAATAGACCTTTAAGGACCAGAATTCCCTTCGTTAGAAGCTATTTTTCTTGTAGTGTTTCATAAAACTTTTGAAAATACTTGAGTGAACAATTAAAAAGAAAAGAGAAATAAAGATCTGAGTGTAGGTTATACAAGTAGATGTTGTGTCAAAGAAGAAGATCTGATTTGCATATCAGATGGGGCTCTTAATTGTAACATTCTGTAACACCCAAGTTCTCAACAAGCTCTTAAGGAAACCCTTGTAACCCAAGGGGACTGGAAGTAGGCACCACATCGGTGTTCCGAACCAGTATAAACTCTCTGTGTCATTTGCTTACTGCTTTTACTATCTCTATATATCTGTTTTACTAACGTGCAGGTGAGTCGACTGACCAGAGTAGTAAGTCGACTGAAGGGAATTTTAATTCACCCCCCCCCCTCTTGACTTTCAATATGAAACTGTATTTTTTTTTACTAAATAGGATTTATATCCCAAAGCCTAGCAAATTTGGACCCCTTTACATTGTGTGGATGATTGTTGCATATTGTTTTGTAATGTATCGTATTATGTTGTATCATATTGTATTATTTTAATGAATACAATGTATTGTTTCATAATGCATCGTATTGTATTATATTATATCATATTTATGGTGTTAGTGAATACAATGTTTGGAAAGATATGGAGATTTCTTACACACTCTTTCTCTCTGTCTGAGACCTCACATGTTAATAATTATTTCTGTATATAATACTGTATATATTGATACTACAGCTGCAGTCATATATGTTTGAGTTAGCTATTCACATTTCAGTTATGAATTAGAGTTAGTTAGACATTTTATCTTATTAAGTGCCAGCTGTAGCAGTAGTTAGTTGTTCTGTAACTTTCTCCCTTGCTTGTATAAATAGATAGCTTGTATTGTTTCATTGTTTTGATCCTCCCAGTTTATGAAATACAAAAGCAGTTCTTCTTCATTCCTTTTGTGTTAGTCATCAATAGCATCGTGTGTTCACCATTAGAGAGGATCAATCCAAGCTCAGTGAGTTGGATTTAACATGGTATCAAAGTAATAAAGGGTTTTCTTTGCTCAATTTCATATCTGCTCATTTTCATCTTTACTCATCTTGTCCATCTACAATTTCATTTCCAATTCAACAATTGTTTCGATTCTCACCATGGTTGAAGTTGTGGATCAAGTTGTTGGGTTCTCTGTTCCGACTCCCATCACCTTCGGTGTTGGAAGCCTATTGTACATCAACCCCTTTGACAGCATAGGTGCAGTGCTGGTTCCTGTACCATTCGATGGTGTTGGTTTTCGATCATGGAAGAGGGGTGTGTTGTGTTCACTCTCAGTGAAGAACAAATTAGGGTTCATCAATGGAGAATGTATAAAACCAACCCCACTGTCTCCTGATTATCGTCAATGGGAGCGATGTGACGCCATGGTTACCTCCTAGATTCTGAATTCTCTAAGCAAGGATATTGCAGACAGTGTAGAGTACATGTTTGATTCATTGGAGCTGTGGAGTGAATTACAGGATTAATATGATCAAACTAATGGGGACAAGCTGTATCAAATCCAAAAGGAAATTAACGACCTCAATCAAGGCACTCTGGATATCACCTCTTATTACACAAGGATGAAGAAGCTCTGGGAAGAACTCACCACACTAAGTGCTAAAAGTATTTGTAGCTGCACTTGCACATGTGGTGCTAAAAACACAATGCATTTAAGGCTGAGCAGGACAGACGACTCATTCAATTCCTCATGGGTCTCAATGAGGTTTATACCATCATCCGAAGAAGCATGCTTATGATAAATACATTGCCCTCTATAGGACATGCATTTGCTATTTTGGTCCAAGAAGAAAAGCAAAAAGAATTCAAGCCAAACAACCACTTCTTTGCAGAATCTTCTTCTTCCCTAAATGTCAGTTCTGGCTCTTCACGAAGTTCTGAGGGTCCTTTGGGTGTGCGAGGTTTCCAAACTAACTATGCAAACAGTGGTGTAAGGGCAAGGCCCTTTTGTAATCATTGTAAGAAGCTAGGACATACAAAGGACAAGTGCTACAAAATCCATGGGTATCCCAACAAGCCATATGTCAACACAGGACCTAATAACCAGCCTTACAATAACTACCCACCGAGAAATCAATACAACCAAAACAAAAACTTCAACTCCTCCAATTCTCAGTACAAAGGGTATAAAGGAAAGGGTACCACAACAAATGTTCATGGAGAACTACTAGCCCTTTACTCCAGTGAGAATGGTGAATCTAGCACTTAGAGTGGTCTTGCAAGTGCCTTATCAAGAACAATATCACCATTTAGTCTGAATGTTGCAGCAATTTCAAGGGGGGAAACATGAGGGATGGATCTGCATCTACTGAGCCACAGTCCAATAATGGAGCTGTCAACTTTACAAGTGTAATTGCTTGCAATTCTTCTGTTGATTTTGATAAGATTTCATGTGGATGCTTCAAAGCAAAAATTGATTCCTGGATCCTAGACTCAGGGGCTACCCATCACATAACCTTTGATAAAACCAATTTAACTAAAATCATCACCATACCATATCCAATGCTTGTTAGATTGCCTAATGGTTATAGAGTCAATGCAACACAAATTGGAGAAGTGAGGCTAAGTCCTAAGATCACATTGTCTAATTTTCTTTTCAAACCTACCTTTAAGTAAAATCTAATTTCCATCAGTTCCTTGAGCAAACATCTTCAATGTGTCACTACTTTTAGTCATGATGTAAAGAACTATGTTGTTACTACTGAAGATAGTGATTCTTGTTTCACTCATCTTGTTGTAAGAAATACAATTTTTGCTAATAAAAACTATATCTCAGCTCATACTTTCCTTATATCTCATGCAAATGTTGGAGACATGTTATGGCATTATAGACTTGGTAGACTTGGTCATGTCCCCTTTATAAATATGAGAGGGTTAACTTCAATACCAGTAAAGTTCTCAACCAAACAACCTTTTTTTTGTCCAATCTGCCCATAGTTAGGCAATCCAGGCTACCCTTTCCCACAAGAACCACATATTCAGCCAATGCTTTGATCTGTTACACATTGATCTATGAGGACCCTACCATACCAAGACCTATAATAACTTTAGTTACTTCATCACTTTGGTAGATGATTACACTAAAGCCACATAGACTCATATCTTGAGCAGTAAAAGCAATGCCTTACCTGTAGTCAAGTCTTTTATCTCTATGGTTGAAAACCTGTTTCACACCTCAATAAAAACAATCATATCAGATAATGGATTAGAATTCTCAAACACTGAAGCTAGTTCTTTTTTTCAATCCAAAGGCATCATACAATAGAAAACTTGCACACACACCACAACAAAATGACGTAGGGGAAAGAAAACACAAGTATCTCCTTGAAACAGTCAGAGCATTCCTCTTTCAGTCCAAATTACCAATGAAGTATTGGGGTGAATGCATTCTAACAACCACCTACATCATCAACAGACTCCACTCACATACCTTGAACAATAAATGTCCTATTGAGGTGTTGCACCAAGTGAAACCACCATATTCCCACATGAGAAGTTTTGGTTGCCTATGCTATCCTACCATACCTAAAACACAAAGAAACAAATTTGACCCTAAGAATAGTCCTCATGTCTTCATAGGATATCCTCGTAACACAAATACAAAGTACTAAGTCTGACTACTAGAAAGATTCATGTGTTCGGGGATGTGGTGTTTCATGAAACAATATTTCCTTTTCCTTTGACAAATGACACTTTTTTATTTCCTGCATCTCCACTTTTCTATTCTGATGTTCCTCCTTTTCTTTCATTATATCCTGATCATGTATCACCTCATCCTAATCCTGCACAATGTGATCTTGTATCACCTCATCCAAATCCTGAACAATATGATCAAAGGGCTCACCAACCAGTATCACCTGTGACATCTAGTTATGTTGACTCTTCTAGTCCAGTACATCCTTCATCAACTGAGGTTGCCCCTGTACCTAGGAAGTCCACCAGAGTTCACAAGACACCATCTTACCTAAAAGACTACATTCATCTTGTCCCAAACCCACTTTACTCTCCTTTTGTGCTTCTTTTGTACACAATAATCACATTGCCCCTGAGGATTTGACACCTTCAAGTCAGTCTTTTGTAATGAATATCTCTCATGACTATGAACCATCATCTTATGAAGAAGCAACTATGAATTTTGCCTGGTAGATAACCATGACACAAGAGTTTAATGCATTGCATAAGAATCACACATGAGACCTAGTTCCGCTATCACCTGGAAAGAAACCTATTGGATGTAAATAGGTGTATAAGATCAAACATAGGGCATATGGTACTATAGAAAGGCTGAAGGCCAGGTTGGTTGTGAAGGTTATACTCAACATGCTGGAGTTGACTACAGTGAAACATTTTCCCAGTTGTAAAAATGACAACAGTCAGAGCCTTGCTTGCCACTGCAGCTAAGAAGCATTGGGACATTTTCCAGTTGGATGTCAATAATGCCTTCTTTCATGGGGACTTACCAGAGGAAGTTTACATGAATATACCACAAGGGTTAGATACTGGTCCTCTAGGCTTGTAGGCAAACTGAATAAGTCTTTGTATGGACTTAAACAGACCAATAGACAATGGTATGCAAACTTAACTGATGCTCTCAACTCTAGAGGTTACACCCACTCCATGAATGATTACTCCTTATTTCACAAAAAATCAGGTTCTTCCATTGTTTTTGTAGATGCTTATATAGATATACTTCTCACTGGTACTAATCTCATAGAGATAAATAATCTGAAGTCCTTCCTGCATGAGACCTTTAAAATAAAAGACTTGAGGAAGTTGCACTATTTTCTTGGCTTGGAGGTCTTGTATAAGGAGGATGACATCCTTATCTCTCAAAGAAAGTTTGCTCTAGATCTGCTCAAGAAATATAATTGTAGTCATTTCATACATTTCTCATCACCGCTTGATCCATTGATCAAACTAAGAGTTGAAGAAGGCCCTCTACTTTCAGATCCTGCTTATTATAGAAAGCTAATAGGGAAGCTAAACTTCCTCACAAACACTAGGCTAGATATTGCCTATGGGGTACAACACTTAAGCCAATTCATCATGCACCTAGAGAGCCTCACCTACATACAACTTTTCATATGTCTAGATATCTGAAGCAAGATCCTACCTTAGGTATTTTCATGTCCAATACAGATGGTTACACAGTGAGAGCATTTTGTGATTCAGGCTGGGCATCCTGACCTGATTCTAGGAAGTCTGTTACTAGCTATGTGGTTCTACTTGGTGACAATACTGTGAGTTGGAAATCCAAGAAACATGAGACTGAATCCTTGTCTTCAGCTGAGGCAGAATATAGGTCGCTTAGAAAGGTAGTTGGTGAGTTGGTATGGCCGCAAAGGTTGTTTGTTGAACTAACTGTTTCCACCACTGGTCCATTTCATGTATTTTGTGATAGTCAATTTGCATTACACATTGCAAGAAATCCTGTTTTCCATGAACGCACCAAACACATTGAGATAGATTGTCATTTTGTTCGAACCAAACTTCAAGAAGGACTCATCACTCTACATCGTGTTGGTACCACTCAATAGTCGGTTGATATCCTCACTAAAGCACTCACTGGAGTTAAGCACTCTACTGTTTTATCCAAGTTGGCAGTGATTGCATCATCTTCAACTTGAGGGGGGTATTGAGTCTACAGCTGTAGTCATATATGGTCGAGTTAGTTATTCACATTTCAATTATGAATTAGAGTTAGTTAGACATTTTGTTTTATTAAGTGCCAGCTGTAGCAATAGTTAGTTATTCTAGGAACTTTCTTGCTTGCTTATATAAATAGATAGCTTGTATTGTTTCATTGTTTT
>NW_026026171.1:0-256 GCF_019186545.1 Solanum stenotomum
CATCTTTTAGATACTCAGACTCGATCCATTGGATATCGGTAGAAGATGTAGGAATCACTACCACATCCATCTTCATATCAAAGAGCACTCGGGCTCATTTGCACAACTCAATGATCAACATTGGAAAAGGTAGAGAGGTTTGGCATTGCCTAGACCTCATGGCCATTTCTTGGCCCACAATCATACCCAAGTTGAGACTGCGCCCATCAATAATGCAAACAAGACATAGTCCCTTCGTATGGTGGATAATAGACTC
>NW_026026172.1:0-308 GCF_019186545.1 Solanum stenotomum
AAAACGAGGGATGCAACACGAGGACTTCAGAGGGGGTCACCCATCCTAGTACTACTCTCGCCCAAGCTCGCTTAACTTCGGAGTTCTGATGGGATCCGGTGCGTTAGTGCTGGTATGATCGCATCCATCATTCATAGCACTATAAATTCTATTAGACACCTCCTTCCTCCCAACGCCCTAGCCTGCCCCCCGCCGACCTAGCCTCCACGCGCACCGACGCATGACGCCCCCCGTCACGCCCATCCTCAACGCCCCCATCACCTGTCCTAACGACGTCGTTTCTGCAAAAAATAAATGAATATATTCTT
>NW_026026173.1:0-379 GCF_019186545.1 Solanum stenotomum
CCAGAGCCATTCCTGTGGTTAAGGTCCAATGGAGACATCGTCCAGTTGAGGAGGCTACCTGGGAGACCGAGCATGAGATGCGGGCACAGTTCCCCGGTTTATTTGAGCATTCAGGTACTTCTTGACTCTTACTTTCGCGGACGAAAGTACGTTTAGTAGTGGATATTGTAATGACTTGAAAAGTTGACTTTGGTCAACCTTCTTGGAAGTCGTGCTCAGATGAAAATTCTGACAGCTAGGTTAGCTTCGGAATATTGATTTTGGTCTAGAACGACCTTTTGTTCACTTCCCGAGGCTTTAGATGGCAATTGTGGAATCTGGTTCAAAACGATACTGGGTGTGGGACCCACTTTCATCGAAGCGAGCTCCAAATGGAAAT
>NW_026026174.1:0-513 GCF_019186545.1 Solanum stenotomum
ATTCGGCAAATATAAGATAATTTTTTAACAGATTTTGAATCACTTGAATACAGGACTAGAGGCAAACACTTAGTGATTTAAGAGTTCAAAATTCACCTTGAGGTTCCAAGTTAAAATTCCATGAACTATATTTTAATTTTTTGAACTTTGTTATTGAAAATTCTGAATGTACCACTGATCAGAACTATCTATTGTCCAGTACGCTATCTTTCTTCTTCTTCTTTTTTCCAAAAAAAACAAAGATAGCTTCCCTCACACTGTCGATTTGTATTTTTCCATCGGTAAAATTGATCCAAAGAAAAAAAAATACCCACGAGGTTGAATGATAAAATGAAATTAATTGTGATTTTTAATTGACTATTTATGCTATAACGTCAAATAAAACGAGAAATTCCAATTTGTGGTGGAGAGAAAACATAGGGTCAATTATGTACACTTTCTAATTTTGTATATTAAATTATATTTAGTGCACTTTACTCTAAATAGAACTTTTTTAAATCGGATTGGGCCCAA
>NW_026026175.1:0-913 GCF_019186545.1 Solanum stenotomum
AATTGTTAAAATTAAAACAAGCAATAAGCATATATTTACAAGTACTAGAGACGAGAGACTTAGCTGATAGACTTTGTAATCACGGAGGTTTATACTCAGTAAATAGACAAACACTAGTCAACCCAGAATTGTTAAGCGCTCTAAGGTGTGAACTACATAGCATCGATAGTGATATCCAATACGCAAATAGTAGAATACAATATCAAAGGAAAAGTATTAATAAAATAGATATTCCGTTAGGATAAAATAGCAAGAATAGATTTATTAAAGCAATTAGAATACCTAGACTTATGAATTTACCCTGAAAAGAAATATAGAATATTAAAAGAAAATTCAGTAATAAGGTGCAATTTTAGTCAAGGAGAACACCTTTTACATTCAGAAGATAAGCAATACAATACTATAATAGATCTTATAATAAACTTTAGTGAAAAAATACAAGAAAAAGAAAAGAATATCGTAAGATTACTAGAAACAAACAAAATAACTCAAAATAAACAACAGAAAATATTAGAAAGATTAGAGCAAAACTTTGATTTCCTAATATCACAACAATTAGAACTAGATAGAAAAATCTAATACTTAAATAATAAGTTTAATATAGAACAAATACCTACAAAGACTGAAATAGGAAAACTAATAAAGACCATAACAGAGAAGCCTAAAGAGTTAGAAATAAAAACAACAGAATTAATTGAAAAAATTACAAAACAAGTAGAAATAGTAACCACTGAAGTTATTGAGTTAAAAAAGACGATACAACAACGAGAAGATAAACTCCTTTCATGAACGATCTATGCCAAGAGTCATCCTACACAAAAGCCTTAAAATTTGCAGGAAGTATCCAACCAGATCCGCAAGGATTATCTGACCACCAACCTTCAGGTAAATCAGATCAAATAATTATTAAACA
>NW_026026176.1:0-1082 GCF_019186545.1 Solanum stenotomum
CACCAGATAAAATCACTAAAGACAAAAAGAAAAAATCCCATAGGAAGAAGTCTCGAAGAAGAGATGATTCTACCAGACCTAGGAAGAAGAAATCTAGGTCCAAAAGACCTAATGATGCCAAAGTAGATATATGTTGGACTTGTGGCAATACTGGTCATAAAGCCAATGAATGTCACTCCAAGACCAAGAAAAAGAAGATTAATCTTCTTAATATCGATGAAGAAACCAAGGTAAGCTTCTTGCTATTCTTGATGAACCTTTTTCTGAATCTTCAGGTGCATCTGATGAATACAGTGATGACGAAGACATCGATCTTGACTATGATTCAGACGCCAGTCAGTCAGGAAAAGATTGCACTTGAACCGAACCTTTCTGTACTTGTGATGCTACACCTCAAATTCAAGTACTTTCTGACCATTCGAAAGAAGCTCTCTTTGATGTCATCCAACACATTAATGATAATGACGCTAGGAATCGTTTTCTCCTAGAACTCAAAAATCTTCTTCTCAATAAGGACAAACCTAAAACCCGTCCGATAATTGAACCTTTCAGTATGAAACAGATCATGAATCGTTCAGATACCCTTTCAGAACCATCTATTTCAGATCTTCGTCACGAAGTATCTAGTCTCAAAGAAGAGATTAGAAGTATTAAATCTCGACTTTGTATTGTCGAAACTGACATTCTCACAAATCAAGTTCCTAAAGGAGCAGCCTTCCATGACCTCGAGTCTAACCAGAGTTCTTCTCACGAAGACCTTGATGATAACATTGGTATTGGCCCCTCCAATATCAATAATGATCATTTAATTGAACATTTTGTTACCAATACAGGTAATGACACTTCCTCCTCTACTGCACCAGGAGTAACGGTAATTTCTTCTATTAGACCACAGAGTCATCATATACCTGTAAAAATAGTCGTTAGTAAACATTTTGTTATTAACAAAATTGCTTTGCTTGACAGTGGTGCAGATAGGAATTGCATTGTAAAAGGTATTGTTCCAACCAAGTATTTACAAAAAAGTACTTCAAAATTATACTCCGCCACAGGCGAACCTTTGAAAATAAATTATAAGCTTT
>NW_026026177.1:0-616 GCF_019186545.1 Solanum stenotomum
GGAATTCCGGATCACAAAAATATCCTAACCCTATAGCACACGAAAATCGGTAAAATGGAGTGTTTACCTGCTCTAGGGCTCTTTTGACCTTGAAAATGGGACATTTGGCCGTGAGGGCCAACTTGCTCCATAGTTAAGGTCCTAACGAACGTCCAAGTATAATTTTGGCAAAAATGAGGTTGGAATTCGGGATCACCAAAAAATTTGTGGAATACAGTACACGAAAATTGGTAAAATTGGAGGTTTACCTGCTCTAGGGCTCGTTTGACCATGAAAATGGGACAATTTGGCCGTGAGGGCCAACTGGCTCCCTAGTTAAGGTCCTAACGGATATCCAGGTATAATTTTGGCAAAAATGAGGTCAGAATTCTGGATCACCAAAAAATACGTGGACTATAGCGTACGAAAATCGTTAAAATGGGGGGTTGACCTTCTCTAGGGTTCGTTTGATCTTGAAAATGGGTCGTTTTGGACGTGAGGGCAAACTGGCCCCATAGATAAGGTCCTAACGGACGTCCAGGTATAATTTTGGCAAAAATGAGGTCAAAATTTTGGATCACCAAAAAATCCATGGACTAGCACACGAACATCGGTAAAATGGTTGGTTTAGCTGTTC
>NW_026026178.1:0-612 GCF_019186545.1 Solanum stenotomum
TAGGCCCTAGGCTTGGGTCGTGACAATTTTCTAGTTTCTTAAACACTTAAATGTATCAAATATTCTCCAACAAGAAAATATACCAGAAAGACCATCAGTAATCTTGACAAATTATTACATAAGTTTGTTACTATTTTCACGTAACCCAAAATCGAAAATCATCCATAAACTCCTATATACATACTCTCTCTGTTATATGATATATATTTATTCTTGAAATTCAAGTTATGTGAAATTTAATTAATATTTTTAAAATACTCTTTTATTATATTAACATGATAAGAATTGCAACTCATAGTGTTTGTTCAAAAATAAAACCTTCTCACTAAGTTGCAATTTAACCAAAAAATATTATCAGTTGCAATTCTTATCATGTTAGTATAATAATTAAAATAAATTATAGCTTGAATTTTGAGAGCAAACTATAATAAATTAATAGAAAGTGTAAAATGAAAAAAAAAATCAATTAATTATATTTTGTATTTTGTGGATTTACAGGTAATTTAAATAACTATTTAGTTTTTTCCTTTAAATAATACAATTGATTTTGTATGAGGTTAAGAGCACAAATCTTAATCTAGCTTTTTTAAAATACGTAATTATTTGACTTTA
>NW_026026179.1:0-468 GCF_019186545.1 Solanum stenotomum
TATTCTCGTGGGAATACCAAAGTCCCTAATAAAGCCACAACAAATGCAATAGGACGTCTAACTTGCCAATGAACTTGAGTACAAGAAAATTCTTTCCTAAACAGCTTGTAACTATCCGAGCGTCCATACCTCTCATATAGGTAGTCCAAAGAAACCCAATTATTTTCGAAGCACCGAAGTTTCTTTTCATTTTTCAACCCTAAGTAGCGAAGGAATTTCTTCCCTGATTGACTGTGTGGAATAATTTGACCCATTCTTTGATACTTCAAACTGGTGAAATAGAGGATTTCCTCCAATATAGGGGTTAGTTCAAAGTCTTTGAAGACGAACACAACACGGTCTGGGTCCCAAAACTGAATTAGTGCTCTAATCACGTGTTTGTCGGGGGTGATTTTGAATAGCAGAGGGAGGCACCCCAACCTTCTTGTAATCGCTAATTACTCAGTTGGAGTGAAATTTTCCCACCAT
>NW_026026180.1:0-320 GCF_019186545.1 Solanum stenotomum
CGTAAGAATCATTAAAACGGGTTTTTGGTAAAATAGGCACGCGCAAACCGCCTTTAGGCAGTTTGGTTGCGTAGATATCAAAAAAATACGCGGATTCAAAAAAAAAATCGCCTGAAACGGACAACCGAGGCCCGAGTTATGGCCGTCTGAAGTTTCCTAAATTCAAAGCCACCTTCCACCTTTAAGATGCTGAATTTCAAACGGCCGTAACTTTCGGCTCGAACGTCCGTTTGACGCAATCTTTTTTTTGAAACCTCGTATTTTTTCGAGATCTATATGAGGAACCCATCGTCTTTGTCGTAATTTCCTTTTATTTTTTT
>NW_026026181.1:0-770 GCF_019186545.1 Solanum stenotomum
TAATAACTTAATACTTTTTTAATAAAGTTAACATATTACCGAATGTTAGTCTAAATGTTATTTCGCAGAGTAATTTTATATATTTGCATAACATTAAAAAATAACGAAATATATTGACAATCCATTTAGATTGGTCAATATATTTAGTTTAAATGCCCAAACAGCCGTATGTTTTAATGAAGTACTTCCTCGGTTTTTAAACGAATGACTTAGTTTGACTTGAAACGGAGTTTAAGAAAAGAAATAAGACTTTTTAATTTCGTGATTATAAATTAAAATTATGTCAAATGTATCAAAATGTTATTTAATTTTGTGGTCTTAAACATGTCACGTGAAAAGTTGAAGTTAAAGTGTTGCCAAAAAGGAAATGGTCATTTTTTTTAAACAGACTAAAAAGGAAACTAGACAATTCTTTTTGAAACGGAGTGAGTATCTAAATATTACTCCATCCACTTTTAATTGTCATAGACTCATAATTTTCTTTTTTAGAGTCAAACAATAATAACTTTGACTAACACTTTAATATGTATTTCTCCATCATATTGATATGCAAAAGATTGGAATTTATAGTACTTTTCGTATACTTTTTGATTATCTAAATTTTTATTTATAATATCAAATTAATGTAATCTAATTTAACTTATCAAATTGACTTTCGAAAAATGAATGATAATTAAAATTTGAACAAAATGATTAAGTGTTTCGATTTAAAAAAAGTTGTCGACGTCATCCATTAAGAAATTCAGCCTCGATATTGTGACTAAACTCAA
>NW_026026182.1:0-485 GCF_019186545.1 Solanum stenotomum
CAAACTCAATCGAGAGGCATAGTAGACCGAAACATACGAAAAAGTAGATCCTGGATCAAATAAAACCAAGACGGGCTGCTGGCATAATAAAACTGTACCTGTGATCACATCGTCCGAGGTCTCAGCATCTGCTCTAGCTGGAGCTGCATAAAAGTGGGCCTGGACTCCCCTACTCTGTGCATCGGCTCTGCCCCCTAATCTGCCTCCTCGGGGACCACCTCGTATACCCTGGTGATCACCCCTACAGTCCTGTCCCTGGTGATCACCCCTACAGTCTTGTCCCTGGCCTCTGCCTCTAGCTGGAGGTGCTGGCGCATGCCTAGCTGCCTGTGGAGCGGGTAAGGCTAACCTGCGATGGGGACACTCGCGGGCCCAATGATCTAACTCCCCACACTCATAACACCCCTGGGACTGTCGACTGAGAGCTGGAGGTTGGCTACCCCGGCCAGAAGAACCTATCTGTGAACTATCTTGGCCTCGACTAG
>NW_026026183.1:0-761 GCF_019186545.1 Solanum stenotomum
AGTCCCCATATAATTTTGAAGAAAAGGATTTCAAACTTTACTCTTCACTCTTTACTGAACTCAAAACTTAAGTCTTAAAACAAAGGTAAAACATTTGTAAAAGACTTCTTAAAATGTGGTTCGTGTCGAATGATGGACATGAACGACTCAATGCAAGGTTTTCAANGAACTCAAATACTTGGAACTCAAGAACTTCAATAATACTACTCATTTCAAGAATGCTCAACTCAGAGGGTTCATGCGGAATTATAACCATGAACGACTCAACTTAAGGACTCAAAGATACTTCTCTTCTCAAGACTGCTCGATTTATAGGATTCATGCGGAATTATGGGCATGAACAATTCAACTCAAAGACTTTGTGGGTAACATGTAATAGTCCCATGCTTAGAAATATAATCTCAAAGGGGATTAGGAACTCAATACTCAAGACTTAGAACTTGAAGATACTACTCCTCTCAAAGATACTTAACTTCTGGAGTTCATGAGGAATTTATGGGCATGAACAACTTGACTCGTAGGTCTACATAACATTATGAAACGCATGTATGTGAATCTTCTCATTCTCTGACTTACTTCCTCAAAACTTAGTTCAAATCGATAGTTGATCTCAAAGGATTCACAATTGAACTCAAAGGCTTTCTTGAACTCTACTCTTAACTCTCTCTTGAATTTGAATTATGAATTCAAGAGTTATGATTCATGATATGAAGGATCTCAATAACAATATATCTATTCGATAATTAGGAATAGAACTTTTA
>NW_026026184.1:0-231 GCF_019186545.1 Solanum stenotomum
TCATTTCTTACCTTAAGGTCAGAAAGATGGTCTCTAAGGGTTATCTCTATCATCTAGTTCGGGTTAAGGATTCTAGTTCCGAAACCCCAACTCTTGAGTCAGTTCCAGTGGTTAATGAGTTTCCAGAAGTTTTCCCAGAAGATCTTCCTGGAGTTCCTCCCGAAAGGGAAATAGACTTTGCAATTGATCTCCTTCCGGATACCCACCCTATCTCTATCCCTCCTTACAGAA
>NW_026026185.1:0-4568 GCF_019186545.1 Solanum stenotomum
ATCTGTAACTGATTCTAGATCTACCATGAACTCCTGTTTACACCAAAAAAGAAACAAAACTAAGTAGTTCATCTTAATCTTCTGGATGGAATTACTCTTGTTTTGGAAGCATCTGAGATTTCTTTCTTTCCACACAGACCACCAGATGCAAGCCGGAATGATTTTCCATCTTTCTTTATGCCCGGTAATGCTTGCATAACTGCTCCATATCTTGCGTAATTTTCCTAGGCATAACCCACTTCATGCCCTTCAGATTGATAAAAACATTCCACAAAATGTTGGTTATTCTACATTGAAGGAAGAGATGGTTTTCTCTATTCTTTTTCCTGTCTTCCTCACCTAAGTTTTCTGATATGCCACTTCTTAGCTTCAACTTTTCCTTGTGCCTCTCCTTTCCATCACCAATCCATGTTATGCTAGCATGAGTTGCCTCTTGAGACCCCTAATACCTCTCTAGTTGTTTCCCTGATGCAATCAATTGTCCTTGCCCACATACTACTTGCGTCTCCACTACTCCACCAAGCCCCTGTAGCCACCAACTTCTCTCCAATTCCTGAGATTTGGCCTCAGCTAGGCCTCCCCATCTAATCCTTGGTAGGTCACAAGCAACCCTCTTCTTCTTCCTCCTCTTGATATCTAAATCCATAACGACAACCTTATGTTGGGTCGTAAGATTCTCGCAGGGATAACCTTGACGTCCTTGCATAAACTTCTATCACACTTCCTAAGGAGCAGATAATTTATCTGAGTCCTAGCCATTATGATACGGTAGGTTACCAAGTGCGCCTCTCTTTTCTAGAAACTCGAGTTAGCAATTACAAACTTAAAAGCTTTTGCGAAGTCTAAAAATGAAACTCCTCCTTCATTTCTATCCCCAAAGCCGAAACAACCATGAACATCATTGTATCCTCCTAAAGTGGTTCCTATGTGTCCATTAAAATTTCCTCCTAAAAAAGTCTCGATATGCAGGATACCTTTTTTTTTTTGAAATAGGTAACTTTATATTCACACAAAAGAACTCATCAAGAAATTGATGAGGAGGGATTTACAAACCCCCAGGGGGTGCCATTATTCTCAAATCCAAAAACAAATTTTCAAAAATTTACAATTGGCCTATAAACTCCACTACACTATCTACTTCCCCCACTAAATCTTGCTTACACCAAAAAAACAAAAGACTAAGGCATTTCATCTTGATCATCTGGGAGCTGCTTGACCTCCCCTCGAAGCACCTTCCATTTCTTTCTTTCCATAGTGTCCACCAAATGCAAGAAGGTACATTTTTCCACCAATCTTCCTTTGATCCTCTCTTCCCAATTCCTTGCCAGAGTGTTAGTACCTCAAAAGTGGTTTTGGGCATTGTCCAATTAACCCCGAGTCTACAAATGAACATGTTCCACAAATCTGTAGCCATCTTGCAATTCAAAAATAAATGGCCATTTACTTCAGCCTCTTGTTCACACATATAGCACCTTGAGCAGATCTGTATACCTCTTCTTTGTAGCACTTCGTGGGTTAGACAAGCTCTTCTAATTACCAACCAAGTGAAGCAAGCAACTTTTAGAGGGATCTTAATCTTCCATATTAATTTCCAGGGCCAAAATGTTGTCAAAGAGTGGTTGGTGTTTCTTTCCCAGTAACAAGACTTTACTGTAAAAACTCCCCTACTATGCAATTTCCAAACTGGTTTGTCGGACTCTGCATTGATGCCAAGGAACAGGTTCAAAGCCTGAAGTAAGTCTGCTACTCTTTCAACCTCCCAATCATTTAGAGCCCTTCTAAACATAAGGTTCCAGCCTTGAGGACTCCACATCTGCGCTATAATGTCATTCTGTTGTAGGCTAATAATGTATAAGTCAGGAAAGAGTATTCCTCATTTTCACATCGCTTAACCAGATCTCATTCCAGAAACTGATCTTCAGGCCATTCCCCACTCTGAAAGTCACATGCGCATTGAAGTCAGTCCATATTCTCCTAATAGTTTTCCATACTGAGCACCCAAAAGTGTAATTCACCTCTTCAGTTATCCAATTACTCTGTAGGCCATATTTCTCAGCTATGAACCTCCTCCATAATGCTGTATCCTCGCAACAGAATCTCCACAACCATTTTTGCAGCAAACTAGTGTTCTGAATACTTAAGTTCTTAATGCCCAGACCTCCTTGTGCTTTGCTCATTATCACCTCTTCCCATTTAACCAGGTTGTATCCTTGTTTCTCTTTGTTCCCTTGCAAAAGGAACACCCTTCTCAACTTGTTGAGTTTCTTTCCAATACTTTTTGGTAGTGGAAAAAGACTTAGCATATATGTTGGGAGGGCATCCAGAACTGATTTTATGAGAGTCACTCTACCTCCCTGAGATAAATATTGACTCTTCCACCTTGTCAGCTTCCTTTCACTTCTCTCCAAGACTTCACTCCATACTTCCAATTCTTTGTTCTTGGCTCCCAAGGGCATCCCCAAGTATTTGGTGGGAAGAAAGGCCACTTGGCAGCCCAGGTTGTCGGCTAGGCCTCGCATATTATTGACTTGATTAACAGGGAACAGGCAACTCTTCTGCTAGTTCACATGTAGACCTGAAGTGGCTTCAAATATGGTTAGTATTGCCCTCAGATGCCTAATTTGTGATACTTCTGCACCACAGAACACAAGAGAGTCGTCTGCATACAGTAGATGTGTGATCTCCGTGTTATTAGCTCTGTTAGTATATGCACCAAAGCCTCTTATCCACCCCAATTCATTAGCCTTTCTAACCATGTAGTTGAGTCCCTCCATTGCTAGAAGGAATAAGAAAGGGGACATGGGATCTCCTTGTCTCAGTCCCCTTTGTGATTGAAAGAAACCTTCTGGACTCCCATTTATAATGATTGAAAACTTCATTGTTGACACACAAAACTTAATCCAATTCACCCATTTCCTCCCAAACCCCATGCCACTCAGAACTTTAAATAGGTAGTTCCAGTTCACATGGTCATATGCCTTCTCTATGTCCAGTTTGCATAGAATACCTGGCACCTTTTGCTTCACCCTGGAATCCACCAACTCATTAGCCAATAAAGAAGCATCCGTTATCTGTCTATCCTTCAAGAAGGCCATTTGATGCTCGTTAATCAGTCTCCCCATAACTGTTTTCATTCTTTCTGTGATCAACTTAACAATGATTTTGTACATTCCACCAATCAGACTTATTGGCCTAAAATCCTTGAGTTCCTCTGCTCCATACTTCTTAGGGATTAATGCCACAAAAGTGGCATTCAAGGATCTTTCAAACACTTCATTCTGATGGAAGTTATGAATTGTTTGCATCACATCATCCTTTATGNATCTCCCAGCACTCCTTGAAGAAACACATAGTGAAACCATCTGGGCCAGGGGCTTTATCCCCATCACACAATTTGAGAATGTGTACCACTTCCTCTTCTGAGAACGGTCTCTGCATCCACTCTTGCTCCTCTTGACTTATTCTGGGGCAGTTCATCATCGCAAAAGGTGGCCTCCAGCTTTCTGATTCAGTGTATAACACCTTATAGAAATCTATTATATGCTCTTTGATTTCTTTCGGGTCTTTACTCTCCTCCCCGCTAATAACCAGTCTATCAATGGTGTTGTATCTCCTATGTGCTGTTGCCACTCTTTGAAAGAACTTGGTATTGTTATCTCCTTGCTTTAGCCATAATACTCTGGATTTCTATCTCCACCTGGACTCTTCATTCTTTGCTAACTCTTCTAGCTCAACTAGGATCGTTGCTCTAATAATCATCTCATCCTCTGTCAGCATTCTGTCATTCTGAATCAGATCTATCTCAGCTAGCTCATTTAGTAGCCTGTTTTTCTTGTTGATGAGTTCCCCAAATGTTACACCGCTCCATTCTTTGAGTTTCTGCTTTAGCATCTTTAATTTCATGCTAAGTTTGAAGTCTGGGCATCCTTCCACAACAAAACCATTCCACCAGTCCTGAATTAACTCTTTGAAACCCTCTACATTAGTCCACCAGTTTTCAAATTTAAAGTAAGGCTTCCTTTGTTCCCAGTCACCACATTGTAGCATAATGGGGCTGTGGTCAGATATAACTCTAGGCATAATTTGTTGTCTAATGTTTTTGAATTGTTCATCCCACTCAGTTGAGTAGAGAAACCTATCCAGCCTAGTAGCACTGTGCTGGTTAGGCCCTCTGAACCATGTGAAATTCCCACCCCTTAGACAAGGGTCATGTAACTCCATATCCTCTATCCACCTCGAGAAATCAGTCATTACATTGGTTATTCTCCTGCATCCTCTCCTTTCGGCCATTGTTCTAACAGTGTTGAAGTCCCCACAAGTGACCCACGGACCCCCACATAGCTCCCTAACTGCAGCAATTTCTTCCCAGCATTCTAATTTTTCAGTTCTAGTGTGTGGAGCATACACACCAGTGAGAAACCAGCAGAACCTGTCTTGGACAGCTTCGAATTTGTATGTAATTGAGAATTTTCCTTCCTCTACACTACTGCCCACCCAAATTCTTGAGTCCCACATAATCAGGACCCCCCCGCTGCTGCCGTCGGCTTCGATATACCCACACCTCATCC
>NW_026026186.1:0-793 GCF_019186545.1 Solanum stenotomum
ATATTTTCATATTTTTATCATACCAAATCCTTTTTTATTATTACTCTTTTATTTTCATAATTTATTGTTAACTGTTTGTCTTCTAGATTATATGGTTTTACTTGTTCTAACTATTTTATTCCTAAAATGATATTTTCATTTCCTTGATATATTTTGAATTTTATCACTATTGGTACTCTTCCGATGATTATTTCCTTTTTTGTAGTTTCTTCGGTATACATTAATGCTTTTGGTAGTTCGAAGCATGACT
This sequence comes from Solanum stenotomum, assembly GCF_019186545.1. Lineage (NCBI taxonomy): Eukaryota > Viridiplantae > Streptophyta > Magnoliopsida > Solanales > Solanaceae > Solanum > Solanum stenotomum. Next base: position 251 of record NW_026026186.1, read on the forward strand.
GTTCAATAGTTATTATTTTATCTTCCGTCACTAATTCTCTTGTGATATAGTTTTCTTCTCGTCCTGTATCTATTAATATTAAATATTTTCGTTGTTCCATTATTCCGGTTATGTAGTAATGATGTGGTTTTATATCTTCTTCCATTGATTTTTGTGGGGTTTTATCTATTCTCCTTGAAGTACTCATTTTTGATGATGTTTGCGGTATCTCATTGTTTATTCTTTTCGATGTGCTTAGTCTTTCTTTTACTATTTCTAAATCTTCTTCTATATCAATTTCATTATAACTATAATCATTTTTATCTATGACTGTAACTATTTTATTTTTTGCTGTTATTTTATGTTTTGTTGTAAGAACATATAAGTTTTTACATCTAGCTGTAAATATTTTACTTCCTGGGGCTAGTTCTATCCCTGACATTCGCCAGTATAATACTAGTGATTTATCTATATTTCTGTCATTTATTGCTACTGAGTAGTTAGCACTTATTATAAACTTAAATTTTTGGTATACGAGGTTACTTCTTACTGCACTTATTATAC
>NW_026026187.1:0-543 GCF_019186545.1 Solanum stenotomum
TTCCTGGATTCCCCTTTTCTCGACTTCTTTTTGGTCGAGATATCTCTGTATTCTTTGTAAAGCGCTTTCTTTGCTTTCTTTTACGCTTCTCCTTTTTTTAGTCCACTCTCCCTTAGAAAACGGAGCTGCTTGAAAGCAGATTTCGAAATTACATAGGTGAATGTAGAGATCACCGGTGTCCTACTCGAGACGAAGTACTTGTCCAGCTAGATTCTATAAAGCTAAAAGGCTAGTACTTGGGCTGCTACGAACCAAATCACCAAATGGTGAGTTAATGCTTGAGTTTCTTGTTCCTGGAGATAATGTACAGTTACTAGCGGAAATGTATACTAATTTATCCCAGTTAGGTGTTGAGAGGGCTTTCCTGTTCTCCCTTACACGGGGCTCTCTCCCCAAGCAAAGAGAAATGCGGTACCGACTGTGATCACACGCTGGGCGCAAATCCGAGAATCTTATGCTTCNGGCAAAAGTAGCTATCTGGCACATTAGGGAGGAGGTCTCATCTGAGGAAGGCGGAAAGATTCTTCTTTATCGATGGTGATC
>NW_026026188.1:0-473 GCF_019186545.1 Solanum stenotomum
AGAAGATGTATGCCAAGTATGAAAAGTGTAAATTTTGGTTGAAAGAGGTTGCCTTCCTAGGTCATGTGGTTTCGGGGGATGGTATTAAGGTAGATCCTAAGAAGACCGATGTGATTAGAAATTGGCCTAGGCCATTGACCCCGTCGGATATTAGGAGCTTCTTGGGCTTAGCGGGTTACTATCGGAGATTTGTGAGTGAGTTTTCTTCTATTGCCTCTTCCATGACTAAGTTGACACAAAAGAAGGCTAAGTTTGAGTGGACCGACGAGTGTGAAAGGAGTTTTCAAACCTTGAAAGATAAACTTGTGTCCGCTCCTATATTGTCACTACCGGATGGGCTTGAGGGATTCGTCGTGTATTGTGATGCTTCTAGAGTTGGCTTGGGTTGTTTCCTAATGCAAAATGGTAAGGTGATAGCCTATGCTTCTAGACAACTTAAAGTGGATGAAAAGAACTATCCTACGCATGATCTT
>NW_026026189.1:0-824 GCF_019186545.1 Solanum stenotomum
CTTTTGGAATAGAACCCGAAAGTTCGTTCCCAGAGAGAGTTAGTGTCTGCAAGTTTCTCAAATTGCCAAAGGAAACAGGAACAAGACCAGTAAGCTGATTATAGGATAAAACCAATCCAGTGAGGTTTTTCAAATTTCCCAACTCACTAGGAATTGGACCGGAAAGATTATTACTTCCTAAGGATAAATACTCAAGTGACTTCATCTTTCCTATTTCTGCAGGAAGGGGACCAGAAAGTTGGTTTTCATAAAGGTACAAAATATTGAGCTTAGTTAAGTCACCCAGAGTACTTGGAATTGAACCACTGAGCTGATTTTCATATAGCTGCAGATTATTGAGGTTTTTCAAATTCCCCAACTCTCTAGGAATGGGACCAGAAAGTTGGTTTGAATAAAGGTACAAAACATTGAGCTCAGTTAAGTCACCTAGAGTTACTGGAATTGGACCAGAAAGTTCATTACCCCATAAGGATAAATACTTGAGTGACTTCATCTTTCCTATTTCTGTAGGAATGGGACCGGAAAGTTGGTTTGAATAAAGGTACAAAACATTGAGCTCAGTTAAGTCACCTAGAGTTACTGGAATTGGACTAGAAAGATTATTACTCCATAAGGATAAATACTCGAGTGACTTCATCTTTCCTATTTCTGCAGGAATGGGACCAGAAAGTTGGTTTTCATAAAGGTACAAAATATTGAGCTTAGCTAAGTCACCCAGTGTAATTGGAATTGAACCAGTAAGCTGATTATCACATAGCTGCAAATTACTGAGGTTTTTCAAATTCCCCAACTCTCTAGGAATGGGACCAGAAAGTTGGTTTTCA
>NW_026026190.1:0-811 GCF_019186545.1 Solanum stenotomum
CATTTTAGTTGGGGGCATGTCCCAGCATATCAAGTCTTTTAGAAAACTTTTTATTCATACATTGTTTTCGTCACTCCCCGGTGTTACCCACTTGACGTAGCACGAGACCTAGGATCACGAGTGACCCCAAGCTAACCTTGAGTGGGCATATCATAAGCATATTAGATCAACACCTTTAAAAGCCTAAACCTAAGAAATCTGAAATCCCTAAGAAACCCTAAACCCTATACCTTAGGGAAAACCCAGGACTTATGAAATACCAACAGACCCTAAAGCATAAAAACACCTTTAAAAACACTAAACCTAAAAACACCCTTAAAATCCCTAATCCCTAAAAGCTCTTAATTTAAAATCCTAAGCCCTAAACCCAATGAAACCCTAAGCCATAAGAACCCCTAAACGGTAAAAAATCATAACAATCTTGAAAACCCCTTTTAAAATCCTAAACCTAAAAAATTCAACAAAAACTTAAGCCCTAAACCTTAAAAACCCTTAAATAAATACTTAGACCTTATACCCAAAGAAACCCTAAACTCTTCCGTCTAAACCTTAAGGCTAAATCGTAAGAAACCCTAAACTTTAAGAAATAAAAGAAAACCCTAAAAGACTTTTAAAACCCTAAACTTTTAAATACCCAAAACCCTAAAAACCATATAAATCCCCTAATATCTTAGAACACCTTAATCGTTAAAAAACCGTAGAAATCCTAAACACCTTAAAACCCTAAACCTAAATATTACTCTAAACCTAATAGAACACTAGAAAATCATAAGCCCAAAACCGTAAATCCTAAAATCTCTTAAAAAAACCA
>NW_026026191.1:0-1907 GCF_019186545.1 Solanum stenotomum
GATCCCAAGTATCCAAATTAAGATTGTTTCCACCATAGAATCTATATCAAATCCCCCCATCAATATTTTTACACATTCTATTACGTTCTAAGGATCGAAAAATGAATTCAAGAAGTGAAAAGGTTACCTTTAGCCTCAAGAATGGTGCAAAACGAGTAGGAGTCACCTGGGTTCATTCTTTAGATCTAAAAGTCAAAAAGTGTATAATAAGGTCGTTTAAGGGTTTATTAACGACCTTAAGTCGCGTCGAGCCCGCCACAACGACCCTTACCCTGCTGTAGCGGCCCTGCCAAAGCGACAAAAACCTCCGCCAAGGTGGTTTGCACGAACCAGTGAGCTATTTAAAGAATTCCAGAATCTCCATTTCACAACACACCTCTAACCCACGATGCTTAAAAAATACCCTTTACGCTAAGATCGATTTCGGAAGTTCTACTTGCTCGAATTCAATTTCGTAAAGTCGTACGAGTTCTTTAACGAGTTATCTAACTACTCACACTACAAAAGGAACCCCAATTACCAACAAAAAAATTAGTTGGTAAATTGATCAAATTGGTTGGCAAATTGAGTTACCAACCAAATGCCAACTTATATTAATTTGTTGCTAAAAGGCTCGTCGGTAAATATTACCAACCAATTTTAATTTGTTGGTAAACTTACCAACCGATTTACCAACAAAAAATCGGTTGGTAAACACCCAAAGATGTTGTTACAAAATTTTGAAACATGGCCCTGAAATTTCTGTTGGTAAATTCACCAACTAATTTTTGATTAGTCTATCGTTAGTACCTTTACTAACGAATTGAAAAGGAGTTAGTAATTTTTTTTCTTCATTATTCGATTCCGTTGGTAATTATAGTAAATTTTTGTTGGTAATTTATCAATAAATTTTAAATACTTTTATTTTTTTGGTTTCCCATCTGGTGTCCGGTACCCCACACCAGAGCCCGACTAAATCTGGATTCACGCCAGGAAGTCCCACATTGGGGAGTAAAGCGCTCCCTAACAAAGACGACTCCATATCCGAGGGGAATCGAACCTGAGACCTCTAGTTTAAGGATGATGCAGTACTTACCACTCCACCACAACCCTTGTTGGTAATAAATTTTAAATACGTTAGTATGATTATTTGTTTTTCTAATAAATTTACTAATTGATTGTTAGTTTGTTGGTAATATATCATTCCAGGCGACTCCGNAGGCGACTCCGTATCCAGGGGAATCGAACCTGAGACCTCTTGGTTAAGAATGTAGAAGTACTTACCACTCCACCACAACCCTTGTTGGTAATAAATTTTAAATATGTTAGTATGATTATTTGTTTTTCTAATAAATTTACTAATTAATTGTTAGTTTGTTGGTAATATACCATTCAAGTTCAATGTTAGGTTAGCAATTGATTGACAATATGCTCAAAATATTATTAACTGAATGATTATCCAATAGTAAAATATTTATTAATTTATTGCATATAAAAATCTAAGAGCACGAATATAGATCCAAAAATATTAATATCAATTTTATAAATCATATTTGAATGAACAATGCAAAATTTATGACGACAAGTTAAATTAATCTCAATATGACACATCATTATATCAAAAAATTTAATTTGAGCACGTTTACCAAAAATATTGACCAAATCTAAATTTTGGCTAAAATTTAAAAGTTAAGCCTAACAGCACAAACTGAAAATGGAAGCCTCAAAACCTGAACCAACCATCCTATTAGATATAAAAATGACCTTCCAAAGCTAATCGCGCTGACAGAATTCTCATTAGAGCACGTTTAAAAAAAATGTTAAGCAAAGTCAAATTTTGGCCAAAAGTTAAAAGTTAAAACGCCTAACGGTACAAACTGAATATGAAATCCTCAAAATTCAAATCAACCATCCTATAAGATGAAAAA
>NW_026026192.1:0-1031 GCF_019186545.1 Solanum stenotomum
ATTACATTAACAGAATTTAAGATACATAAAAGGGAATTACTAGAAAAAGGGTACATACAAGAAAGCAATAGCATGCATACAAGCCCAACATTTATAGTAAATAAACATAGCGAACAAAAAAGAGGAAAAAGTAGAATGGTTATTGATTATAGAAATTTAAATGCAAAAACTAAAACATATAATTACCCGATACCAAATAAAATATTAAAAATAAGACAAATATAAGGATATAATTATTTTAGTAAATTTGACTGCAAATCAGGATTTTACCACTTAAAGTTAGAAGAAGAATCTAAAAAACTTACGGCATTTACAGTACCACAGTGATTTTATGAATGGAATGTATTACCATTTGGATATAAAAATGCACCAGGTAGATATCAACACTTTATGGATAAATATTTTAAACTACTAGAAAACTGTGTAGTATATATTGATGATATATTATTATATTCCAAAACCCAAGATGAACACATAAGATTATTAGAAAAAATCATATATATCATAGAATATTCGGGCATAAGCTTAAGTAAAAAGAAAGCAGACATAATGAAAAACCAAATAGAATTCCTAGGAATACATATAGATAAAAATGGAATAAAAATGCAAACGCATATAGTACAAAAAATAATTAACTCAAATGAACAACTAGACATAGAAAAGAAATTGCAATCATTCTCAAGTAAGAGAATACATACCAAAATTAGCAAAGAATTTAAAACCATTACAACAAAAATTAAAGAAAGATATAGAATATCAGTTTGATAAAATAAACAAAATACAAATACAAAAGGTAAAATTATTATGTAAAAACTTACCTAAACTATACTTTTCAGATGAAAACAAAAAAATTACTTATATAATAGAATCAGATGCGAGTGAAAAAAGTTATGGAGGAATATTAAAATACAAGTATGATGACACTACGATAGAACATCATTGCAGGTATTATTCAGGAACGTTTAATAATACAGAAATAAAATGGAAAATAAATAGAAAAGATTTGTATTCAGTATATAAGTGTTTATTAT
>NW_026026193.1:0-524 GCF_019186545.1 Solanum stenotomum
TAACTTAAAATTCTAAGTTCAAGTTCAAGTTCTAAGTTCAAGTTCTAAAGTTCAAGTTCTAAATTCATGTTCAAGTTCTAATTTCAAGTTCAAGTTCTAAGTTCAAGTTCAAATTCTAAGTTCAAGTTCAAGTTCTAATTTCAACTTCATGTTCTAAGTTTAACTTCAAATTCTAAGTTTAACTTCAAATTCTAAGTTCAAGTTCAAGTTCTAAGTTCAAATTCAAGTTCTAATTTCAAGTTCAAGTTCAAGTTCCAAGTTCACATTAATGTTCTAAGTTCAAGTTCAAATTCTAAGTTCAAGTTCTAAGTTAAAATTCTAATTTCAAATTCAAATTCTAAGTTCAAGTTCTAAGTTTAAGTTCAAGTTCTAATTTCAAGTTCAAGTTCAAGTTCTAAGTTCTAAGTTCAAGTTCTAACTTCATGTTCAAGTTCTAATTTCAAATTCTTGTTCTAAGTTCAAGTTCAAGTTCAAGTTCAAGTTCTAAGTTCTAAGCTCAAGTTCAAGTTCAAGTTCTAAGTTCT
>NW_026026194.1:0-280 GCF_019186545.1 Solanum stenotomum
AATAACTTTGTTGTCGGTGAAAGTAGTACATCTACCGAGCATAATTATTTCCAAGGTTCTAGAATGTCAGATATGATTAATGATGCTTTTGGGATGCATTCTGATTTTGAACAAGGAGAAAATGTAGAAGAAGCTCCTAATGAAGAAGCAAACATCTTTTATGAACAATTGCGTGATTGTAGTAGTCCTTTGTTCAACGGGAGTCAACACTCTAACTAACTTTTCTTTTTGAATCAGGAAATATTCTTCCTTCATGTCCGGCTAGCAGTGATGGATCTGA
>NW_026026195.1:0-707 GCF_019186545.1 Solanum stenotomum
TTTAGGATCATAGGTTTTAGGGTATTAGTGTTTATAAGGGTTTTGGAGTTAGAGTTTCTTAGGGTTGCTTGGTTTAGGATTTAGGGCTTCGGATTTTAGGTTAAGAGTTTTTTAGAGTTTATGGTTTTTTAATGTTTATGATTTTTATGATTAATGTTTTTAAATGTTTTAGGATTTCTTAGGTAGTTTTAAAAATTTGTATTTCCCAAGATTTAGGGATACGTAGGCCAAATATAGGGCATAGGATTTTAAGTTTAGGGTTTTTTCTAGGGCTTATGGTTTTAAAGGGTTTTTTTTTTTCCGGGTATTATAGTCGTAGGTGTTTAAATGGATTTTAGGGTTTAGGATTTCTTAGGATTCCATATGGTTTGGGGTTTAAGGTTTAGCCCTATGATTTAGAGTTTCTTAGCGTATTTTATTTAGTGTTTAGGATTTCTTAGGGTTTGGTTTTTTTGAGGGTTTGTAGGATTTAGAATTTTGAGCTTAACATTTTCTAGTGTTCTATTAGGTTTAGAGAAATATTTAGGTTTAGGGTTTTACGGTGTTTAGAATTTCTATGGTTTTATAATGATGAAGTGGTTCTTAGATCTTAGGGGATTTATAGGGTTTTGGATTTTTAAAAGTTTAGGGTTTTAAAAGTCTTTCGGGGTTTTTTTATTTCTTAATTTTAGGGTTTCTCGCCTTAAGATTTAGGCGGAAGGGTTTAG
>NW_026026196.1:0-707 GCF_019186545.1 Solanum stenotomum
AGTAGAGCTTCCTTGGATGCTATCATCTTCTTTGTTGTTTTTTAGGGTTTTGGGTTTCTTAGTGCTTTTTTGGATTTAGGGTTTGGGGTTTTCTTAGGGTTTGGGTTTTGGGCTTATGATTTTTAAGGGTTTAGGGTTCAAGGTTTAGAGTTTGGGATTTATGGTTCTTTAGGTTAGGGGTTTTAAACTTTTTTTTTTAGGTTTTTTAGTGTTTAGGTTTTCTTAGTGATATTTAGGGTTTAGGTTTTCTTAGTGAGTTTTTAAGGTTTAGGGTTTAGGATCATAGGTTTTAGAGTAATATTTAGGTTTAGGGTTTTAAGGTGTTTAGGATTTCTATGGTTTTTTAACGATTAAGGGGTTCTTAGATCTTAGGGGTCTTATAGGGTTTTTAGGGTTTTGGGTTTTTAAACGTTTAGGGTTTTAAAAGTCTTTTAGGGTTTTTTTTATTTCTTAAAGTTTAGGGTTTCTTAGGGTTTAGCCTTAAGGTTTAGGCGGAAGGGTTTAGGGTTTCTTTGGGTATAAGGTCTAAGTATTTATTTAAGGGTTTTTAAGGTTTAGGGCTTAAGTTTTTGTTGAATTTTTTAGGTTTAGGATTTTAAAAGGGGTTTTCAAGATTGTTATGATTTTTTACCGTTTAGGGGTTCTTATGGCTTAGGGTTTCTTTGGATTTAGGGCTTAAGATTTTAAATTAAGAGCTTTTAGGGATT
>NW_026026197.1:0-558 GCF_019186545.1 Solanum stenotomum
ACGCGATATTTGTCTATTTACTTGTGTGTTTTAACTGTTTATGTGGTACATTGCTTTGAATGAGGACATTTTTAGTCCACTCCATTTTATTTTTTTTTTGAAATATCCCTACAATACCAAATACAAGTCACTACCAAAATTTCTAACTAAAATTCCATGAGTCTTGAGTTTCTCGATCAGAAATAAAATCCTACCACTTAATCTTAAACTTTACTCTATCATCTCAGGAAAGGTAAAATTACTGCTAAGATGGAAAAAGGCAAGAATGTCGAGGTGAAGACGACTGAGGAGAATTTAAGGATGAGACTGCGTCGATGCAAACAAGAGATTCGAGAGATGGGAGAAAGAAGAATAGAAGTAGAACTAGCCACCGCAGCTGTGCAAGCCAAAAGTGCAGCACTAGATTCGGAGTTAGCGGCTAAGATGGCAAGATATACTATCATGAACGAGCAGACAATTGCTATGCGGAAGGAACATGATGTCTTCAATAATGATATAACCATGAGGCATCAAAAGATACGTGGAAAACGCCCTTTCTTCAATCAAGAAGGCAATAGT
>NW_026026198.1:0-391 GCF_019186545.1 Solanum stenotomum
TGAGAATATATATAAACTAATATTCTTGAATATGAAGTTTATATTTAACTAATTTAAGAACTTTTCGTGCTAGGCAACTGAGGAAGCTCAACATGTAAAAAAGTTGATATAGGACTATTTTGCTTCTTTCATCAAAGTTGGAGATAAGGTTGGTGCTTCTAAATTTCTCAAGTTCAAGTACAATTGTTTTGAATAATGTGTTTGTGTCCATCTAGTATTAATACTTGGCTTTAATGCTAGTAATTATAATTGATTGTTTGTTAGTATATTATTGTTTTTGTTTGTTGGTTGTGTTATTCAATTGTTAATTTGATTTGATTATTGTTAGTTAGGTATAGATAATTGAAGATTTTGTATTTTAAAGTTTTTTAAAAAAGAAATTAGACATTTT
>NW_026026199.1:0-453 GCF_019186545.1 Solanum stenotomum
CAAATTACAATTTGTTACGAAGATCCATCGACAAAAAAGAAATAAATAATAACAACGGTAGTAGCTAGCTACTCCCTCCGTCCCTTTTTAGTTGTCCACTTTAGAAATGGCACACAGATTAAGGCAACAATGATTAGCACAGTGAAGTTACAATTTTACCCTTATGACAACTTTTCACTTCAAAATTACAACCACTTATTTGAATTAAAGTGAAATAAATTGGAGGGAAACAACATACACTTTTACAATTTTCAAGAAGTGTAAATAAGGGTATAATAGGAAAAAAATTGTTGTCCTTTCTTGATTTGTCAAAATGGACAACTAAATAGGGACAACCAAAAAAGGAAATATGGACAAGTAAATAGGGACGGAGGGAGTATTCTTTAATATAATCTTCCCACATTCTATGAACAATCTCTTCACAACGAGCATGCATCGCCATATCAGGAGTGC
>NW_026026200.1:0-571 GCF_019186545.1 Solanum stenotomum
AGAATACTCATACTAGTTCTTTCAAATTTACCTCCTTCCATCCTAATACTGGATCAAAACAACACTAGGCTTTTATACTCATTACAACTAGCATTTCTAAATCACCACACATTTCATAAATTCCTTCAACACATCACAAAACTTCCTCATGACTAAGCCGGATACTACCAACAACACGCGTAACCAAAGGAATCCCATTCATACTAAAGTCGTCACCACAATCTTTCACCTCGCACCTACTAGGTCACCAAGTCATAGTTGGCATCAAAACCAACATTATCTCTCTCTCAACCCTTGCAACATTAAAACTTCCTCAAAGTTTACACCCAAATGACCATCACATACAGAACAAGGGAAGACATTATAGAGAGAAACTCCATGGCACGAATAAAAGAATGAAGAAGTGAAACTTTCTTAGCACCGAATAGCCTCCTATTCATAATGTGGCGCGCTTCACATTATGAACAAGACTCTACTAGATGTGGTTTTAAGACAACCTAAGACCATCCCGGAAACTTAGGCTCTGATACCAAGTTTGTCACAACACGGGAGCACCCCCTAGTCGTAACCG
>NW_026026201.1:0-571 GCF_019186545.1 Solanum stenotomum
ATGTCATCAAGACGAGGGATAGGATGGCAATACTTTACCGTTATCTTGTTGATGGCTCGACAATCTACACACATCCTCCACGTTCCATCCTTTTTGGGGACCAATAGGACTAGAACATAGCATGGGCTCATACTCTCTCGAACAAATCCCTTTTCAAGCAATTCTTCAACTTGCCCTTGTAATTCTTTGGTCTCTTCGGGATTGCTCCTATAGGCAGGCCTATTAGGAAGTTGAGACCCAGGCACAAAGTCTATTTGGTGCTCAATCCCTCTCAAAGGTGGCAATCCCTTTGGAGTGTCATCAGGAAAAATATCTTCAAAATTCTGCAGAAGAGAAGAAACACTATTTGGCAAAGAAGGAGTTAGTTGTTCAAAATTAATCAATACTTCTTTGTAAGTAAGTAGTATTATGGGCAGTCCCTCTCTCCTAGCATTCAAACACTCTTTGGCTTTTATATAAAGACTCTCATTTTTCTTTTCCTTAGCCTCTTTCCTCTCACCAAAACATTTTTTTTTACTCACACCCTCTTTTACCTCTTTACATAGATCGCTGCCCTCTCTTTCTTTCTCTC
>NW_026026202.1:0-1300 GCF_019186545.1 Solanum stenotomum
GAGTTGAAAGAGTTGAAAGAGCAGTTGACAGATCTTCTAGAGAAGGGTTTCATTAGACCGAGTGTCTCACCTTGGGGTGCTCCGGTTTTGTTTGTGAGAAAGAAAGATGGTTCCCTTAGGATGTGTATAGATTACCGCCAGTTGAATAAGGTTACCATCAAGAATAAGTACCCTCTTCCGAGGATTGATGATCTTTTCGATCAGCTTCAGGGTGCCACCTGTTTTTCGAAGATTGACCTCAGATCAGGTTATCACCAGTTAAGAGTAAGGGAACGTGATATTCCAAAGACAGCTTTCAGAACCAGGTACGGTCATTATGAGTTTTTAGTCATGTCTTTTGGTTTGACCAATGCGCCGGCAGCTTTCATGGATTTGATGAATAGAGTCTTCAAACCTTATTTAGATATGTTTGTTATTGTCTTTATTGATGATATACTAATCTATTCAAGGAATGAAGAAGATCATGCTAGTCATCTCAGAACAGTTCTTCAGACTTTGAAGGAGAAGGGGTTGTATGCCAAGTTCTCTAAGTGTGAGTTTTGCCTTAAGTCTGTGGCGTTCCTAGGTCATATTGTGTCCGGTGATGGAATTAAAGTTGATACTCGGAAAATTGAGGCAGTGCAGAATTGGCCTAGACCCACATCTCCAACTGAAATTAGGAGTTTCTTGGGATTAGCTGGCTATTATAGAAGGTTTGTCGAGGGGTTCTCGAGTATTGCATCTCCTTTGACAAAGTTGACTCAAAAGACAGTGAAATTTCAATGGTCTGAAGCTTGTGAGAAAAGCTTTCAGGAATTGAAAAAGAGATTGATTACAGCTCCAGTTTTAACGCTACCAGAAGGTACTCAAGGTTTTGTGGTGTATTGTGATGCGTCTAGAGTTGCTTTGGGTTGTGTCTTAATGCAGAATGGCAAAGTTATAGCTTATGCCTCCAGACAGTTGAAGGTTCATGAGAAGAACTACCCAACCCATGACTTAGAGCTAGCTGCTGTAGTATTTGCTTTGAAGTTATGGCGTCACTACTTGTATGGTGTGCATGTCGACATATTCACTGATCACAAGAGCCTTCAATATGTGCTTACTCAGAAAGAGCTTAATCTCAGACAGAGGAGGTGGTTAGAGTTACTCAAGGATTATGACCTGAGTATTCTTTACCACCCAGGTAAGGCTAATGTTGTTGCTGACTCTTTGAGCAGGTTGTCTATGGGTAGCACCACCCATATTGAAGAAGGAAGGAGAGAGTTGGCAAAAGATGTGCACAGACTGGCATATCTGGGAGTCAGATTTACAGATTCCGCAG
>NW_026026203.1:0-213 GCF_019186545.1 Solanum stenotomum
AGAAGAGCGTGCTGGAGTCGTGTGGGTGTTGTTTTGCGTATGTATGGCTGATGTATTTGCTAGGATGAACATTGTACATTGTTGTTATTATTTTTGGGTTAAAATTGGTGGGCTAGGAATTAGAAATAGGAGTTGGGCCTGGGAATAGGCCGCTGAAAGGTGGCCCATACTTTGGTCTATTAAATGGGTTGAATGAAGGGTTAGATTAAATTT
>NW_026026204.1:0-545 GCF_019186545.1 Solanum stenotomum
AACATTCGGGGTTCGGATACTCGAATTGTAATTTCGAGAGTTCTATTTGATTCAGAGGATGATTTTAGACTTAGAGGAGGTCTTCTTTGAATTTTTGGAGGTCCCGAGCATTAGCGAAGACCGGTTCGCTTTTGCGAAGGATCAAGTCAGACCTTCGCAGAAGTGAAGGCTTGTTCACGATCCCGATCTTCTCATTAGCGAATGCCAGTTCGCGAAAGTGAAGGCCAGTCTGCGAAAGCGAAGGCCGAGTATTTCTCGGGGTTCACTTAAGTGACTTCAAAAAGGGTTTTTGGTGTGCCATTATGGGGTTTTACCCCTTTTTTCCCCATTTTGAGTTATGAAAAATCCTTGGAGGTAATTTTGAAGAGATCTCTTGTGCTAATCATTTGGGTAAGCTTTTGTGACCCTAAAATTTCAATTCTATTTTATCATTCATGGATTTTAACACCAAAATTTGAGATTTCGATTGGTAAATGACAATGTTTTTCAAGAACTTGAGTTGTAAAGTAAAATTAAGTGGTGATTTTGAACAGATTTTAATTCCT
>NW_026026205.1:0-597 GCF_019186545.1 Solanum stenotomum
TCTTGACAGCATCAGAGTTGATTGGTTTTGGCCATTCGGTGCCATCCATCTCCGACAGGACTAAAGCACCTCCGGACAACACTTTACGAACCATGTAGGGTCCTTGCCAATTTGGTGCAAATTTCCCTTTGTACTCATCCTGATGAGGGAAAATGCGTTTAAGAACCAACTGACCAACTTCAAACATTCTGGCTCTTACTTTTTTATGGAAAGCGCGAATCATTTTCTGTCGATACAGTTGTCCATGACAAACAGCAACCATTCTCTTCTCATCAATCAGTGTTAACTGATCAATCCGCTTGCGAACCCAATCAGCATCACTCAATTCAGCTTCTTGGATGATTCTCAATGAAGGTATCTCAACTTCTGCAGGTATAACTGCTTCTGATCCATATACTAGCAAATATGGAGTAGCTCCAACTGATGTTCTGACAGTTGTTCGGTAACCCAACAAAGCATATGGCAACATCTCGTGCCAACCTCTGCGATTATCAATCATTTTCCTCAAAATCTTCTTTATGTTCTTATTGGCAGCTTCTACAGCTCCATTCATTTGGGGACGATAGGCAGTCGAGTTTCGGTGAGTAATCTTGAATT
>NW_026026206.1:0-764 GCF_019186545.1 Solanum stenotomum
TAGTTTCCTCATCCTTAACCCTCTATACTCGAATTAGCTATGAAGTATGCATGTATATTATGGTATGATTGCTATATGATTGAAATGTAGTTCTCATGATTATAGTGTAATGTAAAATGAAAGGTTTACTCACTTGCTAAGTGTCTCTAAAGTGGAAGGATTATTACTCACTTATGAACACATATGAGCTACTATGGTAAAATGTCTACATAGGAGTCTAGTAAAGGCTAATGTGAACTTATGTGATGACTAAAGATGATTACTAAAGGGAATTAGATGCTTAGCACAGAAAGGGCATGTAAATGAGATGGGGGTCTCATGTTCAGTAAGTCCGGCTCCTCACATGAGTTTTCTCACGTTTAGCAAGTCTGGATTACCTATGGTATGTATTGTCTCATGAGATGGAAACCCCCACGTTTAGTAAGTTAGGGTTTCTAGAAGCAATCTCCTTGACCCTTAACTATGTGACCACATAGGACTCTAGCTTAGTGGATCTATCTAAATAGCTATGTACGAATGGTTACACCTTAGGCAAGTGTTAACCCTCTCTTTTCGGTGTGGGAGTAGAACACCGGATTCCATGTAGCTCTCATGGTCTATGTAGGTTATTGCAATATTTCCCTAATGTAAAAGTAAATGAATGTATGAAAGGTGTGAACTTTTACTAGGGCTTTCTTAAGGGTTTCTACATAGTNGGGGGGGGGGGTATGGGACTTCTCTTGCACATTGCACTTGAGGGATCCTAAGAGATGGTTGTAGTAGTG
>NW_026026207.1:0-373 GCF_019186545.1 Solanum stenotomum
TGTGTTGTGCTTGACTCTTCCCCATCTCCGAGACCTCGAATATGCCTGATGTCGTATCTTTCACGACGGTTGGATATTTCAAGCATTCTGGTCTGAATCGATTCAATCTCCTTCCCTACTTTGTAAAGACAGTATAGTTTCTTAGGATAGAAGACACACTTGATGAAGAAACACTGTCGTGTTTGGGACTCAACTTGGTGGATGAATATTTCAATCACATCCTCAGCATGGTAGGCAACTGCTCTGATTTCAGATACCCAATTGCGGATTGTTGCAGCCTCATCTTCCTCTTGCTTCATATCTGCATCTTTCAGGAAACACTTCATACTGACAAGCTCATCTTGTATTGCTTCAACTCCTTGTTGGATGTTTT
>NW_026026208.1:0-309 GCF_019186545.1 Solanum stenotomum
AGGGTTTAGGGCTTAGGGTTTAGAGTTTAGTATTTAGCGTTTAGTGTTTTGGGTTAAGGTTAAGGGTTAAGAATTTAGGGTTTAGGATTTAAGGTTTAAGATTTTGAGTTTAGGGTTTAAGATTTAACTTTTAGGATTAGGGTTTAGGGTTTAGGGATTATTGTTATGGGTTTAAAGTTTAGGGTTTAGGTTTAGTAGTTAGGGTTCGGGGTTTATGGCTTAGTGTTTACAGTTTGGGATTTAGGGTTTAGGGTTTAGTGTTTTGGTTTAGGGGGTTAGGATTTAGGGTTTAGGTTTGAGGGTTTAGAG
>NW_026026209.1:0-291 GCF_019186545.1 Solanum stenotomum
CTAGACGTGTCTTGGCCCATATGGGAGATCGAGCATGAGATGCGGGCACAGTTCCCCGGCTTATTTGAGCACTCAGGTACTTCTTGACTCTTACTTTCGCGGACGAAAGTTCTTTTAGTAGTGGATATTGTAATGACCCTCCAGGTCATTTTTAAATTAAAGAATTCATTTCATCGTTTAGAGCGTTCCTGTAGCGACCCCAAGTCATTTATGACTTGCTGGCACTGACTGTTCGGTCGCCTGGTCGTTCATTTGGGTTTTAAGCCCGTTTCCCTGTTTTGGAGTTTTTTT
>NW_026026210.1:0-3078 GCF_019186545.1 Solanum stenotomum
TGTTTTCCTGAGGATAGTCCCTTTGAACCGAGTGTTTTTTTTGTTTTTTTAGGAATAAATTTTATTTTTAAATTTTATTTTATTTTATTTTATTTTTATTTTTTGGAGAGAAAAGAAAAGATCCTTTTGAGTTATGTGATACTTACTGTTTAGGCCTAATTTTGAGAAGTATTTTCTTGTGAATGCTTGAAAAAAAAAATTGCAGACTCTTTGACATCTAAGCTCATGGTTGTGACTTTATATATAACTTATTTTGTAGTTTGTTATGATCCTGTCTCTCTTAGAAGTGGAATTGATCCATCTTGATTGATACTTGTGCCAAGTGTGGTGAGATTTTGTTTATTCCATGTTTTGCATCTTAGTCTAGAACTTGCCCTGCATGTTATTGAAGCGAAATAAACAGTGTTGCTTTGTTTAGGATATGATAATAGGTTTTCTTTGATTTGTCTGGTAAAATTTAGCCCTTTTAGATATTTTATTACTAGTTAGCCCTTTTGAGCCTGTAGCCTTTTGTTGGTAGCCATATTTTACCCTTGACTATTTTGTTGAATCCCTAGTTTTTGCACCTTGCTTCCCTGAGCATTATAGCATAGACTTATTCCAATTATCAATTCGGTAAAAAAAAAAAAGGATGGTTGTAAAGGTAATCAATGATAGCTACAAAGTGTTTAAAAGTCCTCTTTGAAGGAATGTAACATAAAAAAAAAAGTTACCTTAATGATGGCCCTGGTCCTTCCAAGGACATCGTGCACCTTAACGCATGTAAAATACATAAGTTGAGGGTGGCTATTATGAAGGAAAACTACAAAAAAAAAAAAAAGGAAAAGATTGAAGCATTCTTGAGATGAGAATTACTTGTGAAATAGTTGTTGAAGAGAGGGCTGAAAATAAAGAGNAAAACTACAAAAAAAAAAAAAAAGGAAAAGATTGAAGCATTCTTGAGATGAGAATTACTTGTGAAATAGTTGTTGAAGAGAGGGCTGAAAATAAAGAGAAGAAATTAATGGGTGATGAAGTCTAAAATTGCAAAGTGCTTAAGGAAGTGTAAGTCACTATTTTATAGTTTTCCTACCCGTCCCCTAGCCTACATTACAACCCGTTAAAGTCCTATTTGATTCTATTCAAGCATGCTTAATTAGTGGAGATGTACATAATGGGCAAGCATATGGTTCTTTGTGCATACATGTGAATTTTCATTGTGAGTGTGAGAGTGTTCTTTGATGCGAAGTCCTTAATTTATATTTAATATTTTGATTTGAGTGTGTAGACTATTTCTTCTTGTGAGGGCACTTGTTTCAAGATAGATTGGTGATTTTATTAACTTTCTTTGATGAGAGTAAGTGAGCAAGCTTAAAATTTGATGAGTTCAAAGTCCTTCCTTAAGGTTAGGAGGTTAGAAGTTTATTGTTTATTTGGATGTCTTGCATGATGATTAAGAAGTTTACTTGATGTTTTGAAATTCGTACATGGCCTAATTGTTTATATTAACTAAAGTGATGACATTGCTAGTATGAATTTTTTCTTGGGATGAGTTTTAATGTTTGCTCGAGGACGAACAAAAATTTAAGTGTGGGGTGTTGATGTGAGGCTAAAAATACATATTTTTAATCATTATTTCCTGACATTTATTATTTATATTTGTCCTTTTTGAGCATTAATTCGAAGGGTGGAAGGTCCGAGGATATGCTCTCGCGTATCCTAAACAAAGTTGAAGGGTCAGACAAAATGTTGAAAGGCATGAAAGAAGACGTGTCTACCCTCAACCAAACTATCACCTCTCATTCAGTTTCAATCAAGCAGTTAGAGACCCAAATGGGTCATATCTTGTATCATCTCAATCCGAGACAACAAAGGGGTTTTCCTGGTGATACTATGGCTAACCCCAAGAATGAGGTTTGAAGTTGGACTTGCGTTGTGCCACAACATTAACTAAGGCAATGTTTGGGAGGTAACCCAAAGCCCTTTATTGCATTGTTTAATTTTGATAAAATAATGGTGTGTTGATGGCGCAGGTAAAAGCGTGGAAGTTGAATGAGAAGCGCAGATTGGTGAATGAAAGATCCCTTCTACAAATCGCCAAATGGTTCGGCGACCCCGACGCACTCCGCCGTTTGATCCAAACCCAATTTGGGTTTGGATCTGTAAAACTCGGCGGGACAAGTGAACACTCTGTGAATCTCCAAGAGGGTCGGCGATCGGAATTAATGTCGCCGAATGAACAAGAACAGGATGGTCTTTTCGAAAAATGTGTAAAAAGCTCAAACTTCATTCTCTTTCCATCACTTTTTCACTTTCCCAAACTCACACCTACACTCTAGTTTTATTATTTCTTGCACTTTTTGAGTATTTTAGTTAGTTGAATTGTGCGCGGATTTGGATCGCATTGCTACCTAGCACGTCAGTACAATCTAATTCAGCACCAAAGGTTGGTAATTGAACCCCTCATTTATTTTATAAAAATTTGTTCTCATTTGCATAATGATTGATAGAATAAGATCGATGTTGAGTCTCTGAGTTACTGAGATTGCATGCATTATTGATTATGATTCAGTAGATGCCGCGTGATTTGAGGGACTACCATTCAACTGTCCTTTGAGTTGGATTTTTACGTGGGGGGAAATGTGATACTTCTATGGATCTTTGTTGAAATTGTGTTATTTTAGCCTAAAATTGAATTATTCGGGTTGCGGGGTGAAATATAAGAGAAATGGGTTGAAAATAAATACGTTTAGTTGTTTAGCAAAATGTACAAAACTTGACGAATTGCTCGGCGTTTCGCTTAATGTCTTCATTTCGCCTTTGACTAGATGCTACAAGTATCGATCGATCTATGGCTTTAGGCGGTCAGTCTAAATCGCAAGTCGCACTCGGTGACTCGCCGAACGACCTGTTTGTTCACCTTTTGTCTGCACCCTTATATCATTTGTACATCTTTTTAAGAGAATAGCCTAGCTAGATAAGCACTTCGCCCTTATATCATGTGTGATGAGCTTATTTTGAACCTTGCATGAATAAACCTATAATTTTCCCCGTTAGTTTTATTAATTTAGTAATGTGTGCTCTTGATATGATCTTAGG
>NW_026026211.1:0-3077 GCF_019186545.1 Solanum stenotomum
AATTACTTGTGTCGTGTAAAATGGAACAAAAGGAGTAATATATACTATTTGAAAATGTCATAAAAGGTACTATAAATCACTATAAATTAACAATTTAAAATATTTTTAAAAAATAACACATACAAAAAATTTAGTTGACTCTTCAAATTTCATTTGTGTCACATAAATTGAGACAAAAAAAATATATGTAAAGCCCGCGCTGGCGCAGGCACCTCATATCCTAGTATATATATGTGTGTGTGTAAACTTTCACATTAGTAACTACCATAAAATTTCGACTAAGAAAAGATTTTTTTTTTTTAAAAAAAGAAATATTTAAATTAAATTTCAAAATAGAAATACTATTTTTTTTTTGGTTTTCAAGTTTAAAATAAAACATTCAAACTTTGAAAATATTGAAAAAAAAAACACACACACACAGAAGTTATGCATCTGAAACTTAGTTTTTAAGCATAATTTTGTGGAACTATCAAGTATTATCATTTTAAATATATATATATATATATATAAAATAAATTAGTATTTTATTTTAAGATGATTTTAAAAATATAAGATCAACTATATGTAATTATGTTAAACTCAAAATTAAAAATATTAAATTTATTCGTTAAAGAATTACTTAAAATTAATGTGATATAATCATTTTATAATTTTTAAAATTTATATAAGATAATAATTAAAAACATTAATTATGTGAATCTGAAAAATAAAAATTGTTTCACAAGCAAAAAGTGAGTGTGATTTTTAATTTTGAAATAAAAAAATTGAAAATTTTAAGGAACAATTTCAACACTTGAGAATTTTAAGGAACAATTTCAATTAGTGGAGAATTTTAAGGAATAGTTTCAAATTTAAAATTAATATAAACTCTAAAAATAAAAATTACAAACATAATTTTCTTAATAATAATAATAACAACAACAACAATAATAATAACAATAAATAACAGTATTATTATTAATTAATAATCTATATAAAATATAGATTATTGGAAATTACTAATAATTTTCAGACTTTTAAAAAAAATAATAGTTTATTAATTAAAAAAACTAAGAAATTACAAATCAACTAAATGCACGTAGTCTACTCTCCCATTTCTCTCCCACTTCATGTAAACTTTATTTATTAATTAATTTGTAGATTTTTAAATCTTTTAAGCTTATCAATAAAAATAATAATTTTAACTTTTTTTTTTTTGTTATATAAAGATAAGATGAGTGCTAAAAAGGTTACAACATGCTTTGTAAATTATATTTATATTTTAGCTAAAAGTAGAGACAAAATTTTTAATACTAGATTTTAGATTGATCTATGAATTTGTAAATTTAATTAATTAGCACAAATGTCAATTGAACACACATCATATATGCTATATATTCATCTTCATTATACTAGAAGAAAGAGAAATTGTTAGAATAGCGTTTATTGTCTTTGAAGAACATACACTTATAGCACATAAATTAGTGTAAAATTTTGTTAGCATTAATTGTATATGTAAAATTAAAATGCTATTTTTTATTATACATGCACTTTTGTTACCCAATAATAATTTGTTTTAGTTATTTCTAAATTTTAAAAAATATTATATTATAAATATCCGCACAACACGCGAATACGAATACTAATTGGTACAAATATTAATAGAAAGAAACACCCTACTTTAAGCAATGATCACTTGGAAATGCATGTAGCTAGGCATCAACATGATTATCCTGATCATATATTGACACATTCAACAAGCATCATGTTAATCATGTCTTTAAAGAACCTTATCGAATCCGTATACTCATTCCCTTGGAAAATATCTACGAGGCGTGCACAATTCATGGCAAGTTTGAGGACATACGTTGGTACTTCAGTATGACTAGAATAGAGAAATTATGTGTTCATGTCCTTCCATGCATTTGAGATTTTCCTTCATGCCTCAGCATATGCCTCTGCCTTCAAAGCTTCATAATTTTTTATGTAGCATTCTATGAATGAAGTTGTATGGTGTGATCTTTGTTGTTCTGTCTACACCAAAGATAGAATTCAATTAATTATCTAATTTGATTTTCACTAGTAATTGCCTCTAATAAATTTATTTAGCTATAAATACCATTGTTGTTAATTAACTTTCGCTAAAAATCATTTTTAGTATAGTGATATATATTTTAATATTACTACATAATGGCATCGGTATGATATCTACCTGTAATTTTCCTTATAATATTTGATTGTAATTTTGAAAGGATTTAAGCTTATATAGGNAAAAAATTACAAAATCCCCTCTCGAATACATCCCTATCATTTGCAAGGTATCAGATAGCCAAGGAATGTATCCGAGAACAAAGGAAAATTCGAGATTTTTGTAATTGAGAAAACTTCTGAAATATAATGTGATTAGCCTCCAAATGTATGAGATTTATGTACGTTATACTTCAATGTTACATATATTTCATGATCCAAATTTGAATCCTAGAGCCAAAAGTTAGGGTCACATGAAGACCAAGAAGAGGGCCAAAATTTCAATCCAAAGTGTGTTGAATTCTCACCCAATAAGCCCAATTATGAGATGAAGTCACATATTGATTAATAGTTTTCTAGATAGGAATATTGACTGTATACAATAATCTACCCTGTAAACGTATTTATAAAACTATACCGAATATATTATTATTACCTTTTCTAGTATTAATTGATAGTAGGTACTTCCCCTCTCCCTCTTTTGCTATTTTTTCTTTTAAATTCGAAACATTGAGCATAATCTATACAACTTTTTCATGGCTATCATTGTCTAAAAGGATATAAAATGTTTTAACATATTTCTTGGTAACTTCTTGTTGTTTAATTCTACAAGAATTCTTATCCTATATGAATTATTGGCTACACTTCTTTGAAATAATCGATGAATTAATTTTATTATACAATGCATTTTGTCACCTCAGACGTCATATTAATTGGTCACATTTCAATAATTTTCTCTTATATAAACTCTCATTAATTAAAACCTTACATTCTACCATAAATTAATTAGTAAAATTATATCTTACACCAAAGAATTATGGAGAACTTGAAGAATGATTGTCATGTTCTTC
>NW_026026212.1:0-3205 GCF_019186545.1 Solanum stenotomum
TTGTTTAGACCCCCCACTAGATGACTCTAAGTCTAGTTTTATACGGATAGAAATGTTCAAAAAATTTAGCATTATCTGATTCCATTACCGTATTATCATGAATATATCGACATGCCTTACTATTTGTGGCATATCCAATGAATACACAATCCACAGTCTTAGGCCTTACTTTTGTAATGCCCCGTACGAAGCAAGACCTAGCTAAGGCTTGACTGAATATAGTAGGTTGACCTAGAGCCTCACATGTTAGTTTATGGTTGGAAACATGTTTAAATGATGAAAAATGTCTATTGAAGCTAGTTTAGTGATTTTAGAGATCAAACATCAAGAAACGAACATGACGTCCGAAAACTAGTAGACTAAGCGAGGGCCAAGTTTGAGGGTTAGAGCCAAGGAAGAGGACTAGGGCAGTCCACTCTTTCATGGACACTGCCTCACCTTCTACGACCACCACCACGGCTCGTGGTGTGGCTCGTGGTAGGCTAGGCAGTAGCTAAACAAAGGCTGCCCAAAAATAGCCCCTCCACACGAGCCACTTCACGGCTCATGGTGATGACCATGGCTCGTGGGGAGGCTCGTGGTGGTGCCTTAGATTTTTAGGGCTTAAGGGGAAGGTTTCCTAGATACTGTATCATGACCACGAGAGGCACCACGGTTCGTGGAGCCTCACGTGAAGGGATCTCCATTAGACTCAGAGTATAGGGTCAACTTCAAATGGTCATATCTCTTAGGTCAAAATTAATTTGGTGGTCCATTACCTATACAATGCAAGGTCTCTGAGTTCTCTTTCCAACGCCACTGAGTTTGCCCGATTCCGATATTGGAGTAAAAAGTTATACCCGAAATAGTGAAGCACTGTCAGGCTGAAAATGTTCACGACCTGTTTCACGGTCCGTGGTGATGATCACGGTCCGTGAAGGCTTCAGTGATGCCATTTCGGCAGTTTTCAACAAGTAACTTATTGGGTCTTTTCCTAATTGCTTTAACTCAAGGATATCTCATTTTTTCCAAGCCTAGGACCCCTATTTAAGTCATTTTAACCCCAAAACTCACCCAATTAAATCAATTATTCCAAGACCCAAATAAAAGCTCCCAACTCCTTTTCCCTCCCAAAAATCTTCTCTCTCAAAAACCTCTATTGAAGAACATAGAAGGAGATCAGCTAGGGCTAGGAGATGGAAGCTTTTCATCACGAAATTTGTGGGATTCTAAGGCTAAGGAATGGGAGTCCTTTATTCTTGGTTAGCTATCACCAAGAAGCCCTTTCAACTAAGTTTTCAATGATCCCCAATTTCTAGGTTTTCAATCAAATTCGTGGGTCTCTTTCTGAAACGGACTCCATTGATCTATAATGGTTATTTATGATTATATATGAATGTTTGTGGATGAATTCATGTAATACTTATGGTTTTTGAACAATTCCCCACAAGACCCATGATTTCCCTTTTCTTTCTCAATTCTTAAACCTAGCTTGTGTTGAATGATGAGAATCTGGTATGTTATTATGAAATTCATTATTGTATTATGAGGTTATCCTATATGATGTATGAATATCAAGAAAATAGGGCTGAGTCTTGAAGAAAGCCTTGATGGCGATGAATGAAGGTTTTCAATTGGTAAGTAGCCTTCTATTGAATTGTTGATCCACTAGTGGGAGAGATGTTTACTTATTATATATCCTTTGAATGAATGGTTTGATCCACTTATTGTGGAGGTGCTTACTTGTTATTATGAATTGTAGTGTTAAGACAAGGTCCCTCTTCCCTACAACCCTAGTTATTACTAAGTATGATACATTATAAATATGAATGAGATGTTATGAACATGTTATGGTCTATATGTTGAATTTTATGAGGTTCTCTTGTGGAAGGACCCTACCCACATAATCCCCAAATGATACATGCCATGAATGATGTACTTGTGTGATGAATATTAGATATGTGACTTACATGGTCTAAGATCCTTAAATGCAATATATGTGAATTGTGCATGAGTTGGGATATTATGTCTATGTTATGACCCCCCCTTGACAAGGGAGGTGTCTATGATGTTAATGTTGTTGTTGTTGTGCCATTGTGAGGACAATCATGCACACACACACTCCATGCATAAATATGAATATGATATGTCTATGGTGTCAATTGAAAGGCTAATTCTCATATGCACCTTTACATACTATTATGCATGAAATGTACATGACCATGAATTTATGATTATGTATGCTATGATGTATGTATGTATGTTATGGTATAATTGCTATATGAATGAAAGGTAGTTCTCATGACTATAGTATAATGTAAAGTGAAAGGTTTACTCACTTTCTAAGTGTTTCTAAGGTGAAAGGATTGTTACTTACTTATGAACACATATGAGCTATTATGGTAAGATGTCTATATAATAGTCTAGTAAAGGCTAATGTGAACTTATGTGATGACTAAAGATGATTACAAAATGGAATTAGATGCTTAGCACCGAAAGGGCATGTAAATGATATGGGGGTCTCACGTTTAGTAAGTCCGGCTCCCCACATGGGTTTTCTCACGTTTAGCAAGTCCGGATTACCCACGGTATGTGTTGTCTCATGAGATGGAAACCCCTACGTTTAGTAAGTTAGGGTTTCTAGAAGTAATCTCATTGACCCTTAACTATGTTCCCACATAGGACTCTAGCTTAGTGGATCCACCTAGATTGCTATGTACGAATGGTTACACCTTAGACAAATGTTAATCCTCTCTTTTCGGTGTGGCAGTAGAACATCGGATTCCATGTAGCTCTCATGGTCTATGTCGGTTATTGCAATATTTCCCTAATGTAAAAGTAACTGAAGGTATGACAGGTGTGAACTCTTACTAGGGCTTTCTTAAGGGTTTCTACATAGTGTAAGAGAGGGTATGAGACTTCTCTTGCACATTGCACTTGTGGGATCCTAAGGGATGGTTGTAGTAGTGTTTCTCTTATGATTATGATGATTATGACTTATGTATGTTGAAGCTATGTTGTGTATGATCATTATGAAGATGGTTTACCTATGATATGGACTATTTGAATTATGACTAAGATGTATGATATGAACATGTTGTATGAACTATGCCTTAATGGTGTTGTTCTATCTTATTATGATTATTATGAATAATGCATGCTTTAATTGTATTATGTTAATGATTGACTTTTCTTGATATGAACTAATGTTTGTGAATGTCACCTT
>NW_026026212.1:4283-31443 GCF_019186545.1 Solanum stenotomum
CTATCCGAGAGTGGAAATGGGGAAAAGAAATTATATGCCCTAGGTTGGGATTATGGTGTGTTTTAAAGTTGACTTTGAGGGTTGCATGTACCACCTAGTTAAGGTGAAGAATAAGAAGTGTAAGTGTTGACCAACTTCAAAGGGTTAGTTGTTGTACTTTAAGATTGATCTTAAGTATTGTCACTTAAGTAGAGTGCTTAGATAATACCTAGGCATAGTTGGTTGGTAGACCCCACCAAAAGTGATGATAAGGGTTGACATGGTCTAGAGTTGTCTTGATCCAACTTTAGTGAAAAAGAGAAAGGTTTCTTGGTCAAAACTCTTCTAAGTTCCTCTAAGGTTTAACCAAGAAAGGATGTCTACCCCTAAGTCTCAAAGAGTGAGTGGTAGTGGATCTTAAGGATTCTGGTATGTGTTATATGTTTTATTCAATTCCGAAATTTATATGGGTCAAAGGTAGAGGAAGATCCTCTAGAGTCCATAGATGAGATATCTAAGGTGATGAAAATTGTAAGACTAATTCCGATAATACTTGTCTTTTGAGACTTGATAACTAGGATATGGTGAACTTTTGTGTTGTTTTTAGTATTCATGGGTTTAGTTATGGCCATATGTGGTTATTGGTATAACCCAACTTAGTCCTAATGAGTTTAGAATGTGTTGGATTTTGATGAATAGAAGTGCTTAGGTGGTGCCTAGGGTTGTTGAGTGAGTAGACTCCTTGATATAGGTTAAACGTGTAATACTCTGTGGCTTAGATTCATCTTTTGTTGTGAGTGTGAAGGTTTGGTTTTGACATGCTCCGACCTTAGAATTGAAAGAATGAATGTTGTAAAGAATTTGTTTAGGCTTACCCTAAGTGAGGGATAATGTGCTTAGATGGTAAAGTCATTTGAGTACCCTTGATGTTTATGAAATAGGTTTGCTTGGATTCTCACGTTATGTGGTTTAATGAGTTTGAACAACTTAGAACCGGGGTGGTAGACTTATATGAGACCTTGAGTGATATCCTAGTGAAGGCCTTAGAAGGGATGCTACTAGGGTTTACTTGGTATACTTTTTGGATAAAGGTACCAGTATGATTGGTAATTTCATGTTAGAGTAAGTGCTATGTTGTATTCAGGTATTACCTTACCTAGAATGATGCCTTATGAGGCTATGAGGCTTAGAGTTCTCCGGATGAGTTAATAGAACCTTTTTCTTTGGATCTTTACCCCGGTCAATGGTTTGGGGTTAGTACGAAGGGTTTATAGAAGATGTCCCTTTACCTTATTCCCTAGAAATACTCTTGTTGACTTGGTGGAACTTGGCAAGTTAGACCTTGATGTAACTCTTCATATGGATGGGTTGCATACTTGGTGTGCTTTATTGATGATAGGGCTCGGATAGTTAGAAGAACATGGGACTCTTGAGTATGTATTGGTTTTCACCTTTTGAGTAAGATGACATTTGAGTGCAATTTCTTCCTATTTTTGATTTGGTACTTATTGTGTCATATGAGGGTGGTATTTCTAGATGATGAGGACCATAGACTTTTGCAAAGAGGGCAAAATGTGAGTTTTGTTATATCTTTAGGAGTGCTTGAAAGAAGTTTTCATGAGGGTGGTAATGAGGGCTTCCTTCTAAGGAGGGGATAGTATGCTTAGAAAGCATGACTTGTTGAAATCCCAACATCCTCATCTCTTTCTTCCATTCCTATCCTCGCTTGAGACCAAGAGTTCCTAGATGGGCTTATGTTATGTTTTAGGAGTCATGTGTTACTTAGGTGTTCTCATGATTTCCTTATGATAAATATGTTCTTGTGAAGTCATGTTTTAAGGTAAAATGAGTTTTCATGTCTCATGTTCCTTATGTTGATAGGCAATTAGAGTAAGAAACCTATGTGATTCATGAGGTGAATGGTTTAAATGTGCTTTTGAGAAGTAATGGCATAGTTGGCCTAAGATGATATGATAAGCATGATTTGAGTTGGAGAAGGAAATTCCTCCAATGAAATAAAATATATCTAAGATGCTTACATATTGTTGTGCATTGTGTGTACTATGGCATACTTGACTTCATGATGTGAATTAATGAACATGCTGGAATGTGTCCTTATGAAATTGCATGTTAGCTCCTTAAGTAGTGGTGGAAACTTGCCTAAAAAGTGGAGGAGGTAGTTCCTCCCATGTTAATGTGAATTAATAAGGTTTGTGCATTTCCATAAAAAATTGTGTTTTTGAATAAAGATGAGTTGTATGAGTTGTTTCCCTCATGTTGTAGGGCATTGGTTATAAGTGATTTATTGTACTTCATGAAAATAAGCTATGAGAATGTCTTAGTAAGGAGTTGAGAAGTTCCTCCTTGAAAGAGTGCTATTGAACATGAAAACTTGCATATGTGCTTAATGATGTATGGACCATGTAATGACTAGGAGAAGGTAGTTCCTCTTTTGAACATGAGAAATGTTGATGTTGGTGTGTTATGAATAGGAGNAGTTGAGAAGTTCCTCCTTGAAAGAGTGCTATTGAACATGGAAACTTGCATATGTGCTTAATGATGTATGGACCATGTAATGACTAGGGGAAGGTAGTTCCTCCTATGAACATGAGAAATGTTGATGTTGGTGTGTTATGAATAGGAAAAGGTAGTTCCTCCTTGAACATAACTAAACATGATAATGTCATGCATATAGATTGATAGATGTAGTTCCTATTTCCTTATATTTGCATTGACTATGTTAAAGTTGGAGTTTAAGTTCCTCCTTTGAATGATGCTCGTTGTGTGTGGTGTATTTTTGAGTTGTAAATCACTTTGATGATTACCTGCTTGTTGGGCTGCTAGTTTGAGTTTTGGTTCCTCAAGATGTTTAAGCGTCCTTCTTCTCGTCCTTCTTGGGACCCCTACATTCAGTAGCCTTATGACCACGTTTGCCACAGTTGAAGCAGCTTCCATTGAATTTCTTCTTCGGAGGATTGCTCTTTGGACCAGATGTTTTCTTTCTTTTCTTTGATTTTGTGGGATCTTCTTCAACAATATTTACTCCAGATATTGTTGAATTACCACGTGACCTCTTTTCTGCGGCCTTGTTGTCCTCTTCGATTCTCAGCCTTACCATGAGATCTTCAATAGTCATCTCCTTGTGTTTATGTTTCAAGTAGTTTTTGAAGTCCTTCCATAATGGAGGTAACTTCTCAATAATGGCAGCACTTGAAAAGCATCATTCACAACCAATCCTACATTAAAGATTATGTGAGCATTAAGAATAAACTTAATATTTCCAACATAGGTATTAAATAAATTTATACCTTTAGCAAGGATATCATGGATTATGACCTACAATTCTTGAACTTGGATGACGACGGTCTTACTGACTATCATATTATAGTCCATAAACCTTGCCACAATAAACTTCTTCATTCCGGCATCCTCTGTTTTGTACTTCTTTGCTAAAGCATCCCATAGTTCTTTTGAGGTTTTGACATTACTGTACACATTATACAGATCTTCCTGCAGGCCACTCAGAATATAATTTTTACACAAAAAATCAGAATGTGTCTATGCTTCTGTTACCAAGAATCGTTCTTCAGGCGGAGTTTCATCCGACATAACAGGAACGTTCTCATTAATGAACCCTGCAGACTCAACATAGTCAGATAGAAGAACATCTTTTGCTTCCATCTCTTGAAGTTGACTTCAGAAAACTTTGCAGGTTTCTCAGCCGATGCTAGGGCAGTAGTTGAACGATTGTGTGCAACCGATGTTGTTACAACACTTACTGTTCTAGCATTTACTTGACTTGAATTAGTCCTTTTTCTGTCACAAATGACAGACAATTTAGTATGTGAAATACTACCAGTAAAGAATAAATCCTTACACAGACTGTTTCTGATTTAACGATAAAGTTTTTATGTTCTTTTAATCGTTAATCGAACGAATTTTAAAAATTCAAACAGAGTAGAAAACCATAAATGTTTTAATCTCCAGAAATCTCAAATACAGAAACTATTAAATTTCTGTTGGAAAAAATAACGACTTTTTGGAAGGAACAGGTCCCTTCAGAACGTTATTACCGTTGCATATGAATTTCAAATAAATTATGTTGCGCCAAATTAATTATGTTATTTAACTAACATTCTGAATTAATTTATAAGAGAAATGAAATGAATTAACAAGATTGATTAAAAAAATTTTATCCAAAAATATTATCAATCAATCACTTGCCAAATCTAAATCCAAAGCCGAAGCCGAAGCCAAGGCCGAGCGAGCGACGACGACAACGCGAGGGGGCACCTTCTTCTTAACCCTTTAAGAACTAAAGTAAGTGTTTCCTAATATAAGGAAAACAATTTCCTTTCTTCTACCAATATGCTAAAAATGACTTTTCATTTTCCCTCCAAAATTGGTTCCCCACTTTAATTGGTTCTTCCTCTTTCCATTTTCTCTTTCTTATTTCCCATTCACACCTTGCTAAACCCAACAGTATTACCTTGGCAAAAGCTCAACCTCTGCTTGCTATCCCTATTCCACTTTAGACGATGTTTGTAGATCAAGAATTAATACTAGAATATATATTACGTAAACAATATTCTAGTGTATAATATGTCTATAATGAGCCATAAGCATTGGATCATTTGGATGTCTGTCGAGCATTGTCAAAATGCTATATAAGTCATTGTTCTATACTTGTGTATCCTTGAAATAAGACCCTATCACTACCAAGGGTTATGTAATTCTTTCTTGGTTTCCAGAAATGACAAAATATTTGGAATATCTAATTTTGCCAATCATGACATGTAAACAAGACCATAAGGAGTAGTTCTTAAATTATAAAATTACAAAATTTAGCATAAGAAAGTAGTCACTCATCCTAATTAGAACCTGATAAAATACATTGTTGAAACTATACACACTGCAACAATACATACTTTTAGTCGCAATAGATTTTCAGGCATAATACATAAACGTGTTTTTTGATTTGGTCTCAACTGATTATGTTCTCCAACTATGAAGGTGCAAACACAGTTTCACGATCCGAGTCTACACCCTGGACGTGGCTAGCATTCGAGAACCATTGTTGGTCCCCAAGCGAACCTGTCACGACCCAAAAATGGATGTGATAACACTCGTCTTATCCCACCATACAAGTCAGCCTAAAACTCAACCATTACAATAAATGCAGAAATTTTTATAATCAACTCAAAAATACCTCCAAAATCTGGTTGTCAGGTGTACAAGCCTTTAAAGTATTACAATTGATTCAAAAGAAAAACACAAGTCTCAAATGACATTGTTTCTAGAATAGAACAAAAAGATCATAAATAGGAGTAAGAAGGTTCATTGAAATGACAATCAGCTACCTCACAAACCTCCATAAGAAGCCTCAGACAAGGAGAAGAGAAAAATATCATAAAGGTTCGGGCACTTAACCTACAAAAAATGTAGAAGCAAGGGGTGAGTACCAAACCACACGGTACTCAATAAGTAAACCTCTAAACACAAGCTAAGGGGATAGAATACGTATACTCCTTACACTCCAACCGAACCTCCACAACTACAACCTGCATAAACCAGCCCAACCTAACAGTTCACAGTTTACATAGCACTCAGCTCAACATCAATCACTTTAACAAATTACATATCCTCAACATCAATCACTCAGTTCATTGAAATGACAATCAGCTACCTTACAAACCTCTATAAGAAGCCTCAGACAAGGAGAAGAGAAAAATATCACAAAGGTTCAGGCACTTAACCTACAAAAAATGTAGAAGCAAGGGGTGAGTACCAAACCACACGATACTCAATAAGTAAACCTCTAAACACAAGCTAAGGGGATAGAATACGTATACTCCTTACACTCCAACCGAACCTCCACAACTACAACCTGCATAAACCAGCCCAACCTAACAGTTCACAGTTTACATAGCACTCAGCTCAACATCAATCACTTTAACAAATTACATATCCTCAACATCAATCACTCAGTTCATTGAAATGACAATCAGCTACCTTACAAACCTCTATAAGAAGCCTCAGACAAGGAGAAGAGAAAAATATCACAAAGGTTCAGGCACTTAACCTACAAAAAATGTAGAAGCAAGGGGTGAGTACCAAACCACACGATACTCAATAAGTAAACCTCTAAACACAAGCTAAGGGGATAGAATACGTATACTCCTTACACTCCAACCGAACCTCCACAACTACAACCTACATAAACCAGCCCAACCTAACAGTTCACAGTTTACATAGCACTCAGCTCAACATCAATCACTTTAACAAATTACATATCCTCAATAACAAACTCAATTTTCATCAATCACAACTTCCACAAAAGGCACTCACAAATATCAGCAACACGCAAGATCAAGTTCATCAAATAGAGGAAATCAAATATCAAGTATCTTCCATGTAATATGACACCATGAAATGATATGCCTCAGAATACCAAATACTCTCTCAGTCGTATATACATGATACTCTTCGGGAATACATCGAGAATTCATGACCCATGGGGGACTCGCGAGGTCCATATATCGACACAGACTATCTCCACGTGTCTGTGTGGACAATCTCAATGCACTATCATAAATCGAACAAATTTTGCACGGACGACCTCTACGTGCCCAAGTTATAATCTTAACATCTCACCATCCCCAACACAGACGATCTCCATGTGCCCATCTTATACTCAATCTCATGTCAATGCATGTGCACAATATGATTTCAATAAAAGGGATGATGCATCTCAATCAGTTATCAATATGATATGTAATCACCTCAGTTATCACCAGTATATGGGTTCAATAAAGAACCCAATCACACATAATAAATCAAGTCAATGATATCAGCTTATGCCCGTATGCTTTGGCATTCTCGGATTACAATCCGCATTCTATAGTAATAAACTTTCCCTTTATACACCGGTACTCGTACCAATTCCCGTCACAAACAATTCTCAACACATCACACACAAATAATTAATCACATTGCCTTTTATTACCCCTTTTTCATCATTAGAATTAATCAATATGGACAAGTCAATCCATCACCAAGTCTCATTACCCCGAAACACATATTACAAAGAAATACACGAATTCCATACACTTAACAAGGGTTTAGAAATCCACTTGCCTCTAAGAACCGAACAATCACTCCGAGACTTGAGCCTTCCCTTTTCGTTGAGCTTCCAAATCAATGCAATCTATTCAAGTACATATTCACAATAAGATTTAGAAACTAACAACACTGATATTACTATAGGTTTAGCCTAGACCCAAAAACTCACCAAATTTATAATCAAGTTCCTAAGTTTCAAGCCTAGGGTTAAGTTCCAACTTCTTTCCAATATCATAAATCTAAGAGTATTCACATAATGCCATACATCTAACACTTAATGACATGTACCAATATATCAAAACTTGAATTATAATTTTATATTAATAAGAAAATCAATGAAACAATGACATCAATTACACGACGAAACCACTGTTTCAAACCTCAATTTGATATACCCTATATTCCTAACTATTAATTCCATCATGTCATCCAATCATGGCCTCAACCCTTTCAAAATTTGATTGGCCAACACCTAAAACACCTACTTCCTCCATTTGCATTAAAATCTTGAATACGTATATATATATATATATATATATATATATATATATATGACCTGCCAATTCTTTATTCCAAAAACTCCTTTTCAATTTAATGCTAACATAATATTATTATATACATTTATATGTAGCATTTAATGAAAGCATAAGCACTATAAAGAGCAATTAATGCATGCGTAGAGAAATTTAAACTTCAGTTGAAGTTTTACCTGAAGCGGTTCGTAATTGGCGATGCTGTAACCCTTTGTCCATTCCTTCTTTCTTTTGTTTATTTCTTTTCTGCATTAATTAGTACTAAAAGTGATAAATTTTACCCACTTATTTTATTATATATGGGTCAAATAGTATAGGGTCTTAAATAAATTATCACTTAGTCCATTAACTATTGATTAAGTCAATTTTCTACAATTACACATCAATTAATTAAGGGAAAAAGGACAAATATACCCCTGAACTATCGTAAATGGTATGCAGATATCCTCCGTCATACTTTTGGGACATTGGTGCCCCTGTCGTCCAAAAACTAGAGCGTATATGCCCTTCACTCTAACGGAAGACTAAATAGGGACACGTGGCGCAATCTTATCCATTGATCCGATGTCGGGTCGGTGGATAAGATTATGACACGTGTATGTCCCTTTGTGTAAAGGGTATATATGCTCTAGTTTTTGGACGGCAGGGGCACCAATGTCCCTAAAGTATGATGTAGTGTATCTACATACCATTTACGATAGTTTAGGGATATATTTGTCCTTTTTCCCATTAATTAACTATAGTTAAAAGAATAGTTTTAAATTCTCAAACCAACTTCACTTACTGATTATAAATTACTTGGAAAAACTATCGGGAGGGGTAAAACGGTAATTTTGTAAAAATTTCTACAAATGACTTTCCAGGTCATTACATTATCCACCACTAAAAATCATGTTCGTCCTCGAACATAAGGAATAAGAAGGAAGAATGGCCACGTTACCAAAAGCTTAAGTTATGACCTACCAATCGGTATACATCTCTCCAAGTGAGCTCCTCCTTAAAACTATTCCATCAAGATCAACAACTAAGAACTGAACCTTCGAATCAAACTTTGGAAGTTCTATAAATCAAGAGTGATAATCAAGCCACAGACTAACCTATGAACCCAATCTAAACTGAAATCCAATGGACCATAACACAATCATCATAACGAATCTTTTCTCACAAAACCAAGATAACATTCTGAATCAATACCCACTACAACCAGAAGTGAACCTGAACCAATCACCACATACTCATATTGCACAAACCATCATAGATCTTATCAAGATTCCCTTGTCATAACATAATCTTTCCACGAGCTTAAACTATAAAAAAATATGATCTTTAGACATCGGGTACCCATCAAGAGAGAATCAAACTTATCTAACCCGAAGAAGGAAATGATCAAGTAACCACCCAACAAACAATACATCCAAGTATACAAAACCTCTAGCAGTACTCTTAGACAATTGTAACTCTTCATAGTAACTCTTATATAAGTTCTTATAAGAAAGGTCGTGTATGTAGAACTGCTGGTATACTTTGACTATCCCAAACAACACCAAATCTATCATAAGTGCAAAGACCAAGTTTGTCCAAGGATCCTACCCTATCAAGAAGAAATAAGAGGATCGGTGCATCCGATCCACCACTAAGGATTCACCCATAGAAGTAAAAACACATGTGGGCGTTAACAGCTAATCATACTCCAAACCATATCTGAAACGAAGCAAGTAGTCACATAAGAATGTATAGAACCAAGTTCGAACAACACAAAATACTCCTTCCATAGCGAGCATATCAAACATCTCCATTCAATTGACTCCACTTCCTCAATTTTTTGCCACCCGCAATTAACCAATCTAGTCCTTATTACAATCGTACACATACTCAATTTAGAAAACCTCACATACTTCTCATAGTACTCCATTGAAGCCAACAATTTTAATACCAACAAACATCATAACTACACCAACCATATACCTTACTCTTACACCATCACTATTATCAAAGTCTTCTAAAAATTACACTGTCATCTTCAAAAATTTCAAAATATGGCTCCCTCTCTTTCCATTCAAGCATTCCATGATAGTTATGAGTCACACCCAAAATTGATAGCACTAATTTCAAGTCTAAAAATACTTTTCCATTGAGGTACAATAATTGAATCACACCAAATGTTAACTTCACGTAATCACTCGCATACCATTCAAACCATCATATATCTCATGCCAAAACTAAGAGACACCCGTGGTCACCCCAATAATTCTATATACTATGAGCACATAACCTTTATTTACTATCAATTGTCTATGTAACACATCACACTAGTCTGTGTAGTCTCATTTAAAAATAGTAGTTTCAATCCCCTCAAAATCTTCAATAACCATGTACAATTGTAGGTTCATACTGTTGCGTATCCATAAGTCACCTACCATAATCTGGACAATCTAGCTCGACATAACCATATAGAATCTTCCACACATCATTATTTGTCACCCAAACTAAAACTCTATCTTTATAAAAGTCGATGATAAAATCCTAGTAAGTCTATACCGAACCAATTCACATCCATAGTCATATTAGAACTTATATATGAAAATCTATATATCCTTCAACTACGAACCAAAAGTCTATATGAGAGGTCTTATTCCTTCATATCTCTTAAATTCTTTCCATGACGCATGTTTTAAATACCTTGAACTTTTTAGCATACCAGACCATTGCTCCTTTCGCTAACTCGCTTATCAATATTATCCTTTTACTAACAACCCATGACATTTTACCTTATACTCTAAACAAAAGCTTTTACGTGAAACACTTCATTAGGCCTTTTAGCAAACAAAAGTAACAAACTTTACGATCCAAATCCTGCACATGTTCTTCCAAATGCTCAATACCCCATACGATCGATCAATTCTTACCTTATCAATTCATACCTTGACAAAACATACTATCACGAACGTAGACTTGCAATGAAAAACTTGAATTATGATTCCAACTGTGTAACTCAATCCCTTTATCTATCAACATTAGCTCATACATTGAAGATATTTATGAATTCTCATATCTTAGCTTATCATTGATCGCCTATCAATCAACCTTACCGCACCCTTTATTAAAAATCCAATCACACCAGTTACCAAACTTGAAACCATAAAATAACTTATCACCACACTTGAGTCCAACATATGTAGACTTCTTCTTTAAGCCTTATCCAATAGTTTTTAACCAATTTGACGAACCCGTGACACTATTACCATAACTAGAGCAAAATAGATAAAACCATGTGTCTCTGAACTCAATTTTCAATCCTCAATAAGAGAAAATATTCTTGCTCTCACTTCTTTCTGAAGGCTACCCTAAATCCCACTATTTTTATCATTAAGACACTAGCTGCTTTAAATTTTATTTGAGCGAGGTTCCAGCATCTCCTACGACTTTCCATACCACCATATTACTCACCAAATAGTGGAAAACCACAACATTAGATACTCGCAAGTCGTTATTAACATACAAAATTTGTTCAACCAACAATCCTGATGATAAGTTTGCATCCCAATCACAAACCATCACGAACTCTTATTACCATTATGCTCAATTAGCCCTTGCCATCACCACAAAGTAAAACTTGTCAACGACATAACATCTCAACCCAGCTATACCAATTAAATTCGAAAGACTAACTCAATTCTATACGCACTTTCTTACTAAAATTCTTAATTACCTTCACACAAGTATACTTTTTGAGACTTCATTTACCCATAAGGTTGTAATTCTGGTATCTATCCATTCTCTTGGACGTTGAGATGAAATCATTGGTCCTCATTTAGAACACTCATGATACATTTCTCAACTCAATGCATTAATATTGTATCAATGATCCACCACTAAAATCTTCCTTATACACACTGCTTAAACCCAAACATATGCAGTAACAACCTAGTTGGTTTTTCAAATGTGAATCCAACATCAAATCTAATTATATGAGCATGTGATACAACTGATAACTTCTTAAATAGTTAGTATTCTCACTTGACAATCGTCGTATCCATTTCAATATACCACTAGTATCACACCGCAAAGAAAAAAAATATTAGATCACCACTAGAACATATCATACCTACCAAGAAGATCATATCCAAATAGGTCACACATTTTTACCCATCGAATAGCTGTAAAATATCACCAAATTAGTTCTGTATCTAGCCCAAGCTATATATATTCTTTCGTAGGTCAGGTCAATATCAAAAGTAACACACTCCATAGCTCTAACCAAGTAAGCATCAATACTATTGTAGTAGTCGTATTATGGCCTTCTTTGATATACACATGATCTATAAAGCCGTAGTAGAAATTCTAATCTCAATGGGTGCATCATTATTCTCATCATTTTCGAAGCAACTCATTCATGTTATGATAACTTTACTAATTGTAGTTTCCAAAGTTACATGTCCATTATCTAGTCATCCCTTTAATCATTCCACTTCCAATTGTTAAACCACTCTAAATATTGTCTATACCACACAAGTACTGATTTCACTACAATATGACTAGCCAAACAAAAAATACTGAGATAAGACGCTCATGAAGTCCCTTAAAATCATTGCTCAACCTAATCATTTATTTATCCTCAAAGTGAATCATCAAGCCATAACATCACACAATTCCTTTGAATCATTGAACATTCTAAATCTGAGATATGTATATATTACTTCCACCTTAATACCAAATATAATATTCAAACCATACACGACATCAACTACTCACATGAGGAACCACACACAAGTCATCACTATAAATGAAAGTGAATAGAGTGAAGTGATAAGAATCAAAACCGGACCAAGTACGCACGATAGAGATCCAAGAAGTGAAGATTTTTCCTAAAAGTCACTATAGCCTCTCGAAGATAAGTACATACGTCTCCGTACCGATCCTCGAGACTCTACTTAGACTCGGCTTGTACACACGTGAGACCTGTGAACCTGGGGCTCTGATACCATTTTGTCACGACCCAAAAATAGACGTGATGGCACTCGTCTTATCCCACCAAGACAAATCAGCCTAAAACTCAACCATTACAATAAAATGCAAAAAAATTTATAATCAACTCAAAAATACCCTCAAAATCTGGTTGTCAGGTGTACAAGCCTTTAAAGTAGTACAATTGATTCAAAAGAAAAACACAAGTCTCAAATGACATTGTTTATAGAATAGAACAAGATCATAAATAGGAGTAAGAAGGTTCGCTGAAATGACAAGCAGCTACCTCACAAACCTCCATAAGAAGTCTCAGACAAGGTGAAGAGAAAAATATCACAAAGTTTCGGGCTCTAAACCTACAAAAAATGTAGAAGCAAGGGGTGAGTACCAAACCACACAGTACTTAGCAAGTAAACCTTTAAACACAAGCTAAGGTGATAGAATATGTATACTCCTTACACTCTAACCGAACTTTCACAACTATAACCTGCATAAACCTGCCCAACCTAACAGTTCACAGTTTACATAGCACCCAACTCAACATCAATCACTTTAACAAATTACATATCCTCAATAACAAACTCAATATTCATCATTCACAATTTCCACAAAAGGCACTTACAAATATCAGCAACACACAAGATCAAGTTCATCAAATAGAGGAAATCAAATATCAATTATTTTCCAACCACCAATAAAACACATAATCATCAAGAATGAAGGATGTCATGGGATGCAATGCAATATGACACCATAAAATGATATGCCTCAGAATACCAAATACTCTCTCAGTTGTATATACATGATACTCCTCGAAAATACATCGAGAGTTCATGACCCATATGGGACTCGCTAGGCCAATATACTGACACAGACGATCTCCACGTGTTTGTGCAGATGATCTCAATGCACTATCATAAATCAAACAAATTTCACACGGATGATCTCCACGTGCCCATCTTATACTCAATCTCATGTCAATGCATGTGCACAATATGATTTCAATGAAAGGGATGATGCATCTCAATTAATTATTAATATGATATCTAATCACCTCAGTTATCACCAGTATACAGGTTTAATAAAGAACCCAATCACACATAATAAATCAAGTCAATAATATCAGCTAATGCCTATATCCTTTGGCATTCTCGGATTACAATCCACATTCTATAGTAATAAACTTTCCCTTTATACACTGGTACTCGTACCAATGCCTGTCACCAACAATTCTCAACACATTACACAGAAACAATTAATCACATTGCCTTTTATTACCCCTTTTTCATCATTAGAATTAATCAATGTGGACAAGTCAACTCATTACCAAGTTTGATTACCCCTAAACACATATTACAAGGAAATACACGAATTCCATACACTTAACAAGGGATTAGAAATCCACTTGTCTCTAATAACCGAACAATCACTCCGAGACTTGAGCCTTCCCTTTTCGTTGAGCTTCAAAATCAATGCAATATATTCAAGTACATATTCACAATAAGATTTAGAAACTAACAACACTGATATTACTATATGTTTAGCCCAGACCGAAAAACTCACTAAATTTATAATCAAGTTCCTAAGTTTCAAGCCTAGGGTTAAGTTCCAACTTCTTTCCAATATCATAAATCTAAGGGTATTCACATAATACCATACATCTAACACTTAATGACATGTACCAATATATCAAAACTTGAATTATAATTTTGTATTAATAAAAAAATCAACGAAACAATGACATCAATTACACGAGGAAACCACTGTTCCAAACCTCAATTTGATATACCCTATATTCCTAACTATTAATTCCATCATGTCATCCAATCATGGCCTCAACCCTTTCAAAATTTGATTGGCCAACACCTAAAACACCTACTTCCTCCATTTACATTACAATATTGAATATATATATATATATATATATATATATATANTAATGAAAGCAAAAGCACTATAAAGATCAATTAATGCATGCGTAGAGAAATTGAAACTTTAGTTGAAGTTTTACCTGAAGCGGTTCGTAATTGGCGATGTCGTAACCCTTCGTCCATTCCTTCTTTCTTTTGTTTATTTCTTTTCTGCATTAATTATTACTAAAAGTGATAAATTTTACCCACTTATTTTATTATATATGGGTCAAATAGTATAGGGTCTTATATGAGTAACCTTCACATATAGCAAACACAAAATTCATATTTGTACGCTATAGCAAAGTTTGCATAATTGCGCTCCATAGCAAACATATATATGTATAATTCGCTATACATATACAAAAAAAAAATAGTTGTATAATTCGCTATACATATACAAAGAAAGTAGTTGTATACAAAACATCAATTGTATAATATGTGTATGTATAAAACGAGAAAGAGAGAAAGGCAAAAAAAATTGGGTAGGAAAATATTTGTATTATATAATTATAAGTTTATAGGACGAAGATATATGTATTTGCATGTGTATATACAATTTTCCCTCGCTTTGTACAAACAAAAGTGCAATTTATACATTTCATCTCTGTTTGTATAAAGTGAGAGAGGCGAGTGAGCGAGCTAGATCTGGGAGAGTGGCGAGCGAGATCTGGGAGAAAGGAGAGAGGGGAACGAAAATATATGCATATATACAATTTTCTCTCGCTTTATACAAACAGAAATGCAATTTATACATTTCATTTTTGTTTGCATAAAGTGAGAGAGGCGAGTGAGCGAGTGAGATCTGGGAGAGGGGACAGAGAGGAACGAAAATATATGTATATATATAATTTTTTCTAGCTTTATACAAACACAAACACATTTTATACATTTGTGTTTTTGTATAAAGTGAGAGAGGCGAGCGAGACTGCCACCAAATGAGAGTAGTGAGCGAGATTTCACCAGGGAGAGTGGCGAAAATAGCAATAGTTTGCTATAGGGTACAATTAAATCAAAGTATATTTATAGCATTTAATTTGAATCAATAGTTTGCTATTATATACAATTTGCTCTTAAATAAATTATCTCTTTAGCCCATTAACTATCGATTAAGTGAATTATCTACAATTACGCATCAATTAATTAACTATAGTTAAAAGAATAGATTAAAATTATCAAACTAACTTCACTTATTGATTATAAATTACTCGGAAAAACTAACAGGAGGGGTAAAACAATAATTTTGTAAAAAATTCTAAAAATGACTTTCTGGGTCATTACAGAACCCTCATCCTGGCTGACTAAAAACGGAAGACTAACTCATGCATACACAAGCATCAAACTGAAAGAAATGCTAAATCAAAATGTAATAAATCTCAAAACTCTCTGAATATAATGAGGTATGAAACATAAGTTTTAAATAAAAAATCTAAAACTGAAAGACTTTTCAAAATTGTCTATCTATGAAGCCTCTGCTATACAAAGATGAGTCTCGGGACAAGACCCACAACTCCTCAAGAGAACTACTATTAACAACTCATAAAGTGAATTGTCATATAATGGGCTCTGAAAATTGATGAAAAGTGAAATCCCTTTGTGAATAAAATCTGAAAATTCCCAACCCTAATCTAAAAATATTTCACCACCCTCTCTATTTTTTGGCCTAATAATTACTTAAATAGGTAATTGTCATACAATGGGCTCAAATCGTGGGAACGAGATTGTGGCCCAAAATCATTGGTCAATCTGTGTATGTAAATTTTATCCGTATTTGAATGAATTTCTAGACTATGCAAAATATCAAAATGAATATTAACAAATGTAAGGAATAAAAATGAATATTAAAAAATGTAATCAACGTAACCAATGACGTGTACAATTTAACGTAAATAATGATTTAATCAAAATGAATAAATATTTGAACATATTCAACCGACTATGACAAAAAATAATGTAATTGAAATTAACTGATAAAAAACCCTGAATTTTTGACAAATAAGTATAAATATCGATAAACTTATTTAAAATTATAAAAAAAAATTGTATTTTGAACTATTCAATAAATAGAACTTAAAAGTTACGAATTTTGAAAATGTTAGGCCAAAATTGGGTTTCAACACTAAGAACCTATATCTGCATCATTAAAAGATGTAGGTCGAATGACATCTGTACATTAAATGTACGAGTATGTAATATAGCTGAATAACAAATAACTGAATGAAATGACTGCAATAGATAACAAAATGTACTCAAGTTGAATGTAAAGAAATAAAGAAGTTAAATCATTTAAAGCTTTACAAAATATTTTCTCATCTCTGAACTCAACATAATAAGTGATATATAAAAATACACTTTCACTCTATTGGGAGATTCTCTAACTGACTATAACATCTCGCAATTTGAAATAGCTAGGAAGAAGCTAAGAATTTGAAATAGTCATTTTTGGAAAGAATGAAAATCTGGAAATTTACTTTAGGAAAAAGGTGAGTTTTTGGTCAACTTCAAACAGCCATAACTCCTAGCTCAGGATAATTTAGGTGTACTTCCAGATATGGTTGGAAAGCTCTTGGAATAATATTTCGAACACCGCTGAGTTTGCACGATTCTGAGTTCGTATGAGTGAGTTATGCCCTTTGGAAGTTGGGTTGTTCAAATAAGAAAATGTCCAATCCCAATTTTTGAACGGTGTTTCAGTCTTTTCCTTATCCAATTAATTTTATTCGTTTTAGTGATTAATTATGGGTCAAATCAGAATGAGATCAGTTTAGTCAATTGGAAATTCACACTAGGGCTTAGAGAAAAGAGAAAAGAGGAGAAAGGAGAAGAACAGCTCAAGGTTCGCCAAGAACGATCAATTTTATTTGTGGATTTGCCAAGGAATTCATCTTACAAGGTATGTGAGTCTTTCATAGCATTGTGTCACGGACTTAGAGTCTCACTAATGCTCCGTGCAGCACTTGACAACTCACTCACGAATCTTTCACGATCTTGTAAGCTCAATTAAGCCCTTTGAAACTAAGATCGCTAAGAGAATGAAAAGGAAGACTTAGAGAATTTTGGAAGAAGGCTTATATTGCTTGGAGAATGCTTTACAAGTTGCTTGCTTGCTTGGATTCTTGGATGCCTTGCAAATGAATGGCACCACCTATTTATACTAACTCCTAGGGACTAACGTACAATTTTAAATTACTTTCTAAGTCCCTAAACTTATTTACATAAAAGCCCCTCTCTAGAATTCTCTACATACTCTAGAGAATTCCAAGGCTTTCTTGGAAACTATCTAAATTATTCTAGAGAATGCCTTCTTGAATAATCTAAAAGGTTCCAGAGTTCTCCACAAACCTCTCCACTACTCTAGACCCTTCCGCCCCTATCCGGACGCAAAATTCGACTGCGAAGTGGCAGGACGTGACACTCTCCCCCACCTATTAATGCGACAACCGCGTCGCATTGCTGCTACATCGTCATCCGAGCCTTGTGCGTGCGCGACCAATAGTCCATTGACTCGATTAAGACCCTTGCGCAATGCCTTCAACATCTTCCATAGCCCTCTTAACTCGGACTTATGGCCCATCTCCTTCTTAGGATACGCGCGCATTGGCAGCTTCTTTGGCATCACGGCATTGTTCCCTTTTGGAACCTTCTTCGAGCGTGGCGGTAGGGACCATTTTGCACCATTGTCTTTCTTCGAACTCACAATGGTGGTTGTATGCGTCGACTCCTTCTTGTTAGGGTTTTTTTCGAGCTGCATGGCCGTTAGGCGGACTTGTCCTTCCGTCTTCGGCACCTTGACCCATGATCTTCCTTGCTCCATGACTAGAAGTCGTTGGAGGTAGGGGTCGATCACCGTGTGGCACTGCTGGAAGAACTCCTGCCCAAGAATTATGTCAAAGAGATCTAAAGGAGCGACAGTGAAGTTGGCCTTACCTTGCCACTTGCCCAGCGTAATGCTCACTCCATGCGCAACTCTGTTCACAGGAGTCGGGGGTGCATTGACCGTCCTGAGTTGGGCGTTGCTTGAACTGTAACTCAGCCCCAACCTCGTTGCTGCCTTTTTGGTCATGAGATTGACCTCTGCACCCGTGTCGACCAAAGCACAAACGGGTTTTCCATTGATCTTAAGGTCGACATACTGTGCGTCGTATCCTCTTGGCTTCTCTGGCTGCTTCGTGATGGCTCCGCATAGTCCTATCAAGCCCAACTGCGTCGTCCCTTCGCCTTGTCCTTGCTCCTGGGCATCTTTCTCCTTCCGCTCTCGCAGGATGGCACCAAGGCTCTTCAGTTCAGGGCACCTTGCATAACCATGCGGCCCGCCGCATATGTAGCAACCACCTTGGTTGGCAACCTATGCCTTCCTCTCTGTGTTGCCATGACGTCCAGACTTCTTGCCATCGGACTTGTAGGTATCATGATTCTTGGGATGTGGCCGCTGCTCCTCGCCTTTGCCACGTTTTCCCCCATCATGGTCATGACTACCTCTCATCTCCTCTCCTCTGGCTCTATCGGGCTTCTCCTGCCTGAAGTCTGTC
The DNA here is from genome assembly GCF_019186545.1 of Solanum stenotomum. NCBI lineage: Eukaryota > Viridiplantae > Streptophyta > Magnoliopsida > Solanales > Solanaceae > Solanum > Solanum stenotomum. The sequence continues at coordinate 23,322 of NW_026026212.1, forward strand.
AAAGCTTCGGCCTGCGTGATGGCTTCGTCTATGGTCCTGACTTGTTGACGTTCCAACTCCGTCTTGGCCTAATTTTGCAGCCTATCCATGAAGTAGAACAACATATCATCATCCGTGAGGTTAGGAATCTGAAGCGTGAGGGTAGTGAACTTCTGCACATATGCGCGGATGCTACCTGTTTGCTTTAGTTCCCTAAACTTGCGCTTCGCCTCAGAGATGACGTTGTTAGGGAAGAAGGCTTTCTTGAACTCCTCCCGAAATTGCTCCCAGGTGTTGATGGTGCACGTCCCCTTCCCTATCTCGGCCTCCTTGCGCCTCCACCATAGCATGGCCATCTCCGAAAGATACAACACAGCGGTATTGATCTTACTCTCGTCGCTCTTCAACCCGTTGCACTTGAAGTAATTCTCCAAATGCCAAAGGAAATTCTCCACCTCTTGCGCGTCACGAACGCTTTTGAACATAGGTGACTTGGGAGCCTCGACCCTGGCCTCCCTATCTCGATCAAGCGGTGATGATCCTCCAGCTGCCACACCTCTCTTGAGTGCTTTCATCTCGGCCTTCATGGTCTCAATCGTGTTCAACGCCTCCATGAGCCGACACTCCAAAGAAGTGATAGCCTCCTTCATCTCAAACTCGGCCCGCTGACGTCCTTCTAACTTCTTATAGATGTTTTTGGTCTCCACAAGGGTGAAGTCTTCAAGAGTCTTGAGTTTGCCATCGGCCACGTTCATGCGCCGGCCTAATATCTCCACGGCCTGCCTGGCCACTTCAACCCTTGAGACCCATTCTTCTCCAGCGGTGACGTCAATAGGCTCCTCGCCACGTTCATCACCACTTGCTTCGGTGGTCGAAGGTGGATAAGATGTTAGTGCCTCGCTTGGTGTGGGATCCAGCAGCATTTCTTCATGACTCTTTTGGTGCTTCTTACCCTTTCGAGCCTTCTTTCCACCATCCGAATGGACATTGGTGGTGCTAGCGGCGTTTACGTCCCCTTCGGTTGTCATTCCCTTAGTGCAAACCTTCGCTCTGATACCACTTTGTCACGGACTTAGAGTCTCACTAATGCTCCGTGTGGCACTTGACAACTCACTCACGAATCTTTCACGATCTTGTAAGCTCAAGGAAGCCCTTTGAAACTAAGATCGCTAAGAGAATGAAAAGGAAGACTTAGAGAATTTTGGAAGAAGACTTATATTGCTTGGAGAATGCTATACAAGTTGTTTGCTTGCTTGGATTCTTGGATGCCTTGCAAATGAATGGCACCACCTATTTATACTAACTCCTAGGGACTAAAGTACAATATTAAATTACTTTCTAAGTCCCTAAACTTATTTACATAAAAGCCGCTCTCTAGAATTCTCTACATACTCTAGAGAATTCCAAGGCTTTCTTGGAAACTATCTAAATTATTCTAGAGAATTCTTTCTCTAGCCTTCTTGAATAATCTAAAAGGTTCTAGAGTTCTCCGCAAACCTCTCCACTACTCTAGACCCTTCCGCCCCTATCCGGACGCAAAATTCGGCTGCGAAGTGGCGGGACGTGACAATTGGGTTCATTCACCCACGCGCCAAACATGTTTAGTTTAGCGAAATCCGTCCTAAAAGAATTTGAAAGTTGATGTTCTTGACATGTATTTTTGAATTTGAATGTTGTTCTTGAATTGGGAATTGAGGAGTTTCTGAGATCTTTGAGACGAACTATAGAGATGTTTTGAGTTAGGTTCTTAGGTACATATGTTGGGTATCTGAATCTAAAGAGTTTTTGAGAAAAATAGTCTAGTTTAGGCGAATAAGGGCCGGAAAATGAAGAAGGAAAAGTCGAGCAGATTTTGGCACGTAAGTCTGCGTCGCAGACTTGCTCCCCCAGTGCACAAAAAGTAGCTCCGCATCACGGTTAGGACGCGGACTCCTCTACCTCAAAAATTTAATTTCGTGAGTAATTATTTAAAACACCTCCGCGTCGCGGACTTGTTCCAAGACGGTGATTTCGTGACTTTTTTTATGTTTAGCTATTTAAAATCATTCTTAAACATCATGAGATCTTTCCAATCACAAATAAAATCCTTGAATCCATAATTCAATTCAAGGATTAGTTAAGAGTCAAGTCAAGAGCAGTTAAGAATCAAAGTCAAGAGAAGTCAAGAGTCAAGTTAAGATAAGTCCTTAAAGTTTTCAAAAGTCTTTCACAAATGATTTAGCTTTGTTTTAAGACTTAAATTTTGAGTTCAGTAAAGAGTAAAATTGAAGTTCTGTTCTTCAAACAAGTATATGGGGACTAAGTATTCCCAAAGAGATTTAAAATGTTTTTACATTTAAATTAGAACAGAAATTGAGATTTCCAAGATAGCCTTTGAGCTAAATTTTTTAGCACTAATCTCAAATCACAGAAGAAGTATTCTTTTAAAACACAAAGAGCTAATATAATATAATATTTTTGGGAGTAGTATTGAGCACCGATGGGGAAGAGTTTATACAACTATCAGCCTCCTTAAACCATGTAGCCATCATGGGTAGAAAAGGGTCATACTTTTTAGATGAATCCTTTTCGCATAGACTAGTGGATCCACTTAATAATTCAGGTCCTATACCTTTGGCCAGGTATAGGATGCGCTGGCATCGTGAGGAAAATCGTTATATCATCACAATAGCTTTTATATGATAGTTGTCGGTTAGAAAAACTCCCACAGCAGTAATTGCATGGTTCCTCAAGGGGTTCTGCTTAGTATGAATAGGGGTATGAGACTTTATTCATGCATTGCACAAGTAGACTTTGAGAGGGAGCATGGTATGTCTTTTATGATATTATGATTATGAGTTGACATCATGTTTTAAATAGTTTTCTTTGTTTCTTTATATTTGCACTTGTTTTAAACTGTTTTATAATGAAATGAGTTCAATTAAGTATCCATGAGTTGAGAAGAGCCAAGGTAAGTGTTTCTTTTAGAATCTCTTTCAAACCTATCTTGTTTTAGCATTCCAACTCGCATACTCGTACATTCAATGTACTGATGCCAGTTGGCCTGCATCGTATTATGATGCAGACGTAGGTAACTAGGATCAGCATCCAGCGCATTGTTGATCCAATGAACAGTTCAGAGTCTGTTGGTAAGCCTCTTTGCATTCCGTAGGATCCCTTTTGTTTACTTTCAATATTAGATAGTTCATTAGGATGTCATGGGCCTATCCCGACATCTATCTTAGTTGTTTTAGAGGCTTCATAGATAGTCAGTCAGATGTTAGTTCATTCGTCATCATTTTTGTTATTGACTTATGTTCAGATTTTAGTTGTCATTTTGTCTAAGTTAAATGTTTATTTTCAAAACACTATGAGTTCAGTTTGAGACAGTTAAGTTGTTTAGCATTTGAATTCCTCTTTTTGCATATAGTCTTCCGCTAAGTAAGTAAGTCATGCCAAGGGTTCGCTTGAGGCCAGCAATGGTTCTCGAGTGTCAGTCTCACCCGGGGTGTAGGCTCGAGGAGTGACACTGACATTCATCACTATGAGCTACATGATGATACATCGTCTTTCCCACGCTACCAGAACTGTCTTATACCTTATAAGGATATAGGACACCTCAACTAAGTGGATCCACTAAGCAATAAGGATTCATCTAAAAAGTATTATCCCTTACCCATGTTGGAAGACATGATTTATGAGGATTTTGAGTTATCTAAACTCATCCCCATATCGGTGCTCAATAATATTCCCAATGATATGCTCATGCTCAAATGTATAAAACATATTACTCTATATTCTGAGGTAATTACTCAAAATAACCTCTTAAAAGAGGTAACTTTTCTGAAATATCCTAAACTCATTAACTCATTTAGAAATCAAAGTTTCTCTTTTCTCAATGTAAAAATTGATACATTTGGGAATACTTAGTTCTCTTATACTCTTACTCAATTCATATTTTAAAACTCTTTCTCAAAACTATATCAAAAATGATATTATGATCTGATCATTTATGACTCGAGAAGTCATACTACATAAACATTGATGGCATATCTAGATACCATACTGCTTAAACATTGATGGCGTACTCGACTGTCATACTAATCATGTTTTAAAACTCTTTCTCAAACTCCTTCTTACTTTTTCAAAAACTCAGTTTAAAACAAAAAATGTTGGCTCTAAAAGATTCTCAAAATTTATAACTCAATATAAGGTTCATGTTGAAATATAGACATGAACAACTCAACTCAGGGATCTCATAACAATATAGAAAACTCAATACTCAGAACTCAAGAACTCAATGATACTACTCATCTCAACAATACTCAATTCATAGGGTTCATGTTGAAATATAGACATGAACGAATCAACTCAAGAATCTTAATGCATAACATATAAAAATTCAATAATAAGGAATATAATTTCAAAAGAATCAGGAACTCAAGAACTCAAAATCAACTTATCTCAAGAAAACTCAAATCTAGGGATAGAATCCTAAATTACTTTTTTACTGATTTAAAAGTAGATGTAGGGCGTGATGATGAGCTAGTCCAATACTATGATAGCCCTACATACCTGGAAGAAGAAGGTTCTTAAAGAATCTTGAAGAATAAGATTAGAAGCCTTGAAACCCTAGCTTAAAGGAGAACTATCAAGAAAACCTTTCTTAAGATTCTTGAATTAGTTTCTTGAAATCTCAATGGCCAAGAATTAGGATTTTCATTACTGATTCATAATTGTATGAATAAATTTGAGTTGAAAAGAATGAAATTCTTGGAGAAGGACTTACCTTGAAGAAAAATCTTAAATGGAAGTCCTATGCATTAATTTTTTTTAAGGTTTTGCCTTAGGGTTTTAGAGAGAAGAGAATGAGGGATTAAGAGAATTGGTTTGGGCCTTTAATTAGTCAAGAAATTCATTTAGAATTTTCTTAGAGGTAAAAAGACAAAACGACCATTTTTAATGGTTTCCCGTCGGCTAATTCGTCATTGCACTGTGTCAGGTTACTAAAATGATCATAACTCTTTACTCGAAACTCAAATTGATGCTAAATTGGTGGCTTTGAAAAGAAGATTCAAATACTTTTAATTTGATAGGTTATGGGTCACGTAACTCTTTATATTCTAAGAGATATGGTCATTTGAAGTTGATCCAAGTAGAATCTTACATCAAAACTTAATTGGTAAGGATACTTTCAACTCATCTTTGTGCTAGGAGATTCTAGTGACCTTAATTGATATCAAAAATCATTCCACACTAAAGAATTGACCTTTACACATATGGACAATTTAAGAATCACCCGGTATGATCTTATTCACAAATGAACAATGGTTCGGGTCTTAACTTAAAAAAAATTGGGGTGTTACACCCAGACACATATCTCCTATGTGCACGTGGCATCCAATATGAAAAATTTGTGTCCTACATGAAGTTTTATATGTATTATATCATATAAGATGCATGTGTCTACTTATTTAATTAATACAAGTTTAAGGGCTTACTTGTGCACAACCAAAGTTGGAGGGTGTCAATATCAGCTGAGGTCAAATTAAAGGGCACACATTTGTATTATGCCTAGATTTTTCTTTTATCTATAAAGTTATTGCCGCAGAATTATTTAGCGGCAATTGAATTAATACGGAAGAAGCAAAGTAAACGACATCGTGTAGTCATATGACATGTGGACACTTAGTGGTGTCGCTGTTATAGGGAGCATGGTGTCACAGCCTTAAACTTCTACTAAGCACACCGTGCGGGACTTTATAACTCGCTCACGAGTTTTTCACGATCTTGCAAGCTCAAGTAAGCCTTTTTGAAACTAGACCACTAAGGGACTGAAGAAAGAACAAAGAGAATTTCCTCTTTTCTCCTCTGCCTCTATCATGCTTGTCATACTTAAAGTATGTCAAAGTTTTGAACCTGCGTGATGGCTTCATCAATAGTCCTAACATAACAGCGTTCCAACTCCGTCTTGGCCCAATTTTGCAACTCATTCATGAAGTGGAGCAACATATCTTCATCTATGAGGTTGGGAATTTGAAGTGTGAGGGTGATAAACTCCTTCACATATGCTGCATGTCTGCTTCAACTCCCAAAATTTGTGTTTCGCCTAATAGATAGGTTGTTTGGAAAGAAGGTATTCTTGAACTCGACTCAGAATTGCTCGACTCAAGACTAGAAAGTATTCCTTGCTTTTTCTTGTTGAATTTACAAATGATTGTCCCTATATTTATACTTCTAATTTAGGGGTTAAATTGCAAATAATAATTGTTATATAAGTCTCTATATATTTACTAATAAGCTCTTATTCTAGAATTCTCTACATAGTTAGAAGATTCCAAGGACTTTCATGCAAATCCATGGAATTCTAGAATCTGCCATAGGAATTCTCCACATGTCTCTAAACCTTCCATTATGATGTTGCTTCTTCCTATGTAAGACCTCCGCAACAACCTTGTATCATGTGACAATTACGCGGCGTGATGACGTGACGGGTCCTCACAATGGGCTCTTATAAACTCTATAACTCTCCCAACACATTGCAAAATAGCGGCAACATGGAGGAAAGTAGAGTAATACTCAAAATGACTAAATTGCCTTTGTCGGGAAAATAACATATATGTAGTAAAGTTTGTGAAGTAGTAAATATGGGCAGAGCATCTTTTAAATTTGGTTTCTAACACCATTTTCTCTTAAGATTTAACTGATCCATTTTACGATTCTGCTAAGGAATTTAAGGAATTGGTATGGAACATCATGGTCGAGGTTGGTAAACCCAATTTGGTCGACTATTTCCCTTTTCTTAAAAGGATTGATCCACAAGGTATAAAACCCAAGTTGTAAACTCTCCTTGTAGAGGGATGATAACATCTATATCCTTTGTGTAAGTTGTTGTACCCTATGAACACACAAGGGTAAGTCTTTGAACTGAACTTGTTACTGCCCTTGATATATGAAAAATATTTATACCCAAACACTTTTATGTTGTTGTAATCAGGTTGTTCCCCATATAACTTGACAAATGGAGTCATCATCTTTAGGACTGAGGAAGGCAGTCTATTAATTAGGAATATTGCAGTGTGGAAAGCCTCAACCCATAGAAACAAAGGTAGGTTAGAGCAACTAACAGAAATAATTATATTTATAGGGTTATTAAAGTTCCATAGCTATAAGTATAATAAAAAATGACTATAATTTATGTCTTTTTTAAGCTATATTGTTATATGTTTTTATTTTTCTATTTATACACTAATACTGTATTAATTACAATGAACTAAAAAAGGTAAATGTATTACTTGTACAGTTAGCATATGAATACTTTGAATTCAAATTGGTATCTCTATTTATAAAAGCTAAAGTATTAATATATCAAAGATACAAGTATTTATAAAAAATTTAATGTATTAATAAATCAAACAAGGTAAAGTATAACAAATAGCATATGAATACGACAATATGAAATATGGTTACACTGTTGTTAAACAAAAACTGAATACACCAATAAAGTATACTAATGAATACATTGTTGTTAAACAAAAGATGGATACACTGGATAACCTAGAATAAGAAAAATGGAGAATAATAGAATGTGTAGGTATCTAAGTGTGTAAGTATTCGACGGTATAAAAAATTGATAAAGCCAACAAACGCCATTCGCTTTTTGATCAAGTTTTTCCTGTTATACTTGAGGCTTGGTGTTAACTCAGGTATTTGTTTATAAAAATATAGTATTAATGTATCCAATTATATTTATATTGCCTAATTAATCTTTTAAATTGGATAGATTACTTATGTATCCAGATATACTTGTATTCACAAATCACCATTTCAACATGTGTTAATATATCAATACAAGTATTTATGTATTCTACTATATACAAATTTGACAATCACACAAACCTCAATTTTTTTTTTGCTCATGTTCTTTTCGTACTATTTTTTTTATATAACTATAGTCATTGTAATGGAGAAAACAAAATTATTCTTCAATTGAAACCCTATACAAATAGATGAAAATATAGATGTATACAAATATAATCTTCATAAAAACAAGAAAAAATTCAATTAAAAAATACTTGATGAATTCAACTCACAAAAATTGCTCCTAGAATCTTCAAAAGGATCTTAAATTGGAAGGAATTTGGGGGGGGGGGGGGGGGGGGGG
>NW_026026212.1:31653-54274 GCF_019186545.1 Solanum stenotomum
GGGGGGATGTAGAAAATATGTGATATAGGTATATTGATGAAAGAGAGTATTAATGAGGGTAAACATGAAAAACCGATCACATAAAATGTGCCTACACAGTAATTAGTTATGCTTGTAATAATAACTTTCCTATAATATTTAATAACTTTCTTGATTATTTGTATATAATTAACTGCTATTTATTGTGTAGTTATATCCATATAACATAAAAAAAATTATAGCTATTTGTTTTAAATATGTATTGATGTTTGTCATATTCAGTAGTTTTCTATATATAATTGATGTCTTTTTCTAGATATATTTTTTATTTTTCTATTTATACACTAATATTGTTTTAATTACAATGGACTAAAAAAGAAAAATATATTAATTGTACAGTTAGTGTATGAATACTTTGAATTCAAATTGGTATCTCTATTTATAAAACTTAAATTATCAATATATCAAAGATACAAGTATTTATAAAAATTTAATGTATTAATATATCAAACAAGGTAAAGTATAACAATTAGCATATGAACACGATAATTTGAAAAATGGATACATTGTTGTTAAACAAAAAATGAATACACCAATAAAGTATACTTACGAATACATTGTTGTTAAACAAAAGATGGATACATTGGATAATCTAGAAATAAGAGAAATGGAAAATAATAGAATGTGTAGGTATCAAAGTGTGTAAGTAGTCGACGATATAAAAAATTGATAAAACCAACAAACGTCAATCTCTTTTTTGGTCAAGTTTTTCCAGTTATACTTGAGGCTTGGTGTTAACTCAGGTATTTGTTTATAATAATATAGTATTAATATATCCAATTATACTTGTATTGCCTACTTAATCTTTTAAATTGGATAGATTACCTATGTAGCCAAATATACTTGTATTCACAAATCATCATTTCAACCTCTGTTAATATTACAATACAAGTATCTATGTATATAAGTATTCTACTATATAAACATTTGACAATCACACAAACCTCAATTTCTTTTTGCTCATGTTCTTCCCGTACTATTTTTTTTATTACTATAGTCATTGTGATGGAGAAAACAAAATTATTCTTCAATTGAAACCCTATAAAAATAGAGATGTATACAAATATAATCTTCATAAAAAAGAGGAAAAAAATCAATTAAAATATACTTGATGAGTTCAAATCACAAAAATTGCTCCTAAAATCTTCAAAATGATCTTAAATTGGAAGGAATTTGGGGGGAATATATAGAAAATCTGTGAAATAGGTAATAGGGATATTGATGAAAGGGAGTATTAATGAGGGTAAACATGAAAAAATGATCATATAAAACGTGCCTAGACATTAATTAGTTATGCTTGTAATAATAACTTTCCTATAATATTTAATAACTTTCTTGATTATTTGTAAATAATTAACTTTGCTATTTATTGTGTAGTTATATCCATATAATATATAAAAAAAAAATTTAGCTATTTGTTTTAAATATGTATTGATGTTTTCCATATTCTGTAGTTTTTCCTAAAATACTCCCTCCGTCCCTTTAATCATTTTCCATTTTGTACGATGCTTAAAAAATCATAAATAAGAAGAAGATTTTTCTAATTTACTCCTAATTTTTTAATTGAAAATTTTATTAACAAATGTGAACATTTTCCAAAAAAATTAATTGCAAGGGTAATATAATATAAAATAATTTATGCTTTCTTGATTTAATAAAATGGTCAATTAATATATGACAACTGTATTTAATATAATAATCAATTAATATGGAACGGTGGGAGTACTCCTTTCTTTTTAGTCAATGTTGGTTTAGAGTTTGAGGTAATGATATGCAATGGCCATATTTTTCAAGGCCTTTTTATCATCAGTTAATTCTAGATCATGATAAATATTACTGTCTAGCTTTATATATATATATATATATATATATATATATATATATATATATATAAAGGAGAATCAAGACAAGGTGATGTGGCACCTCTCTGTGGCCTCCATTTCTATTTATTTTTTTTCTCCTTTTTTGGCATTTTTTCTTCATTCTTTTCATTAAATAATTTGTTTATTAATTAAAAAATTCAATTATATTTACTATTGTAATTATATGTAATGAGTTATAAAAAAACCTCCATCTATTGACATTTTCTACTTAAATAACATATCTTTTCAACTCCCTTCTAACTATTTTTATGGCTTATCCAATCTATAAATATCAATCATCTATGGAGATGTTGAATGTTCATTTCCATTTCTTTCATTCTTTCTTTTTAGGGAAAATGCATAAGTACCCCCCCAGCCTATGCCCGAAATCCCAGAGACACACCTAACCTTTACTAAGGTCCTATTACCCCCCTGAACTTATTTTATATGTAATATTCTACCCCTTTTTGGCCTACGTGGCACTATCTTGTGGGCCCAGCGCATGTTGACATTTTTTTCAAGGATAGTNCTTTTCTTCATCTTTTTATTCATCAATCATGTACTTAATAATCAAAAAAGAAGACATAGAAAAGATGATGTCACAATATGACCTTCACTTTGATGAAGATCATAGATATATTCTTCAAAGATTGATCATATTATCTGGTACAAGTTTAACAAAATGAAGAAGGAAGCTTAATTATCTCGGAGGTTCATGAAGAGAGAGATATAGTAGTATAACAATTTGAATTATTTCCAAAACATTTTAACGATTCATTGTTGTATTATTTTGATCTCAATTAATATTATTCTATTCTCTTTTATTTTATTTCTTCGTTTTGAACAAAAAAAAATGGATATTATTCATTGTTGTTGTTGTTGAAGATGAAAAGATGCACATTTTTGTTTTTGTATATATCATTTGTCAATTTGTAGCTAATTAATATTTTAAATTTTGCCATGGTTGGAAGGTATATTACCTATAACAAAATGAAGAAGGAAGCTTAATTATCTCGGAGATTCATGAAGAAAGAGTCATAGTAGTATAACAGTTTGAATGATTTCCAAACATTTTGAAGATTCATTGTTGTATTATTTTGATCTCAATTAATATTATTCTATTCTCTTTTATTTTATTTCTTCGTTTTGAACAAAAAAAATGGATATTATTCATTGTTGTTGTTGTTGAAGATGAAAAGATGCACATTTTTGTTTTTGTATAAATCATTTGTCAATTTCTAGATAATTAATATTTTAAATTTGTCCATGGTTGAAAGGTATATTACCTATGGTACATTTGTTTTTATATCTATTGGATAGTGTTGCCCCTAAAAATATATGATGTGGTCTATCATATCAGAACTCAGTCACAAAATAAATGAATAAATCTTCTTTTTAGTATTAATTTTTTTTAATGATATATTTTAATTGAGCACACCCAATATCAATTTGTAAGAATACACTACATTGTTGTTATTTTAATTAAACATATAAATTAAAGTTGGCATTTTTTAATGTGAATGTAGACACGTAATTTTTGACCGAACATAAAATTTTATACTATTTTTTTTCCTTAAATATTTCTTTTATGTCTAAGTTAGATATTTTGATTTTTGTCTTATTTTATTATTTTAAAAGATTTGAAAATAACAAAAATATATGTTTTCTTTTAATTTAGGTTTAATAAATAAGCTAATATTTCTTAATTATAATTTATTATTAGCTATACAATTTTTTGTTAGTTTAAAATATAATTAAATAATATCTATATTATATTAATTAAATTAAATTAAATTATATTATATTGTATTATATTATATTATATTATATTATATTGTATTATTTTATATTATATTATATTATTAAAAATAACTAAATAATAATAACTTACCCTCACTCCCACTTTCTCTGCCAATCACCCCACCCTTACCTACATTATCCCATAATATATACTCCACTCCACTCCCTCAACCAAAAAGACATACTACACCACTTCATCCATACACACGTACTACTCCCTATACGTACCACACACCCTATATATATTAACAGACTTCCCACAAACAAAAAAAAAGAAAAGAAAAAAGGACGGACAGAAACAAAAAAAACAACAACACATTACACGAGAAAAAAAAAAAAGAAAAACCTTCCCATTTTATTTGATTATCCTTTTAAAAAATTCACCCACACATTCATATCTTTTCTTCCTTACCCATTTTTTTTATATCAACACAAACACATATACCATCACAAATAACCTACAAAAGTTGTGGGTGTTCTAATCGAGCTTCGGTTAAGATTTTGCGGTATTCAACTTTACTTTATCTTCTTATTTAATTTATTCATGGAATTTGATGTAATTATTATGATAAGTTTTCTTACACTTTTATTTTATTCATAATTTGATTAAAATGAAGAATGTGTTAAGTGTTATATCTCTTTAATGAATGAAAGTAACTTTATTGGTGATTATTTTTAGGGAAAATGCATAAGTACCCCCCAGCCTATACCCGAAATTCCAGAGACACACCTAACCTTTACTAAGGTCCTATTACCCCCCTGAACTTAATTTATCTATAATATTCTACCCCTTTTCGACCTACGTGGCACTATCCTTGAAAAATTTGTCAACATGTGCTGGGCGCACAAGATAGTGCCACGTAGGCCAAAAAGGGGTAGAATATTATAGATAAATTAAGTTCAGGGGGGTAATAGGACCTTAGTAAAGGTTAGGTGTGTCTCTGGGATTTCGGGCATAGGCTTGGGGGGTACTTATGCATTTTCCCTTATTTTTATTTATCTATTTTTGTTCATTAGTTGTGATGTCTTAAAATGAATGGGTCATGATGTTGTTCTTTTCTTGATTTCGATGCTAATAATGATAAAGTAGGAATTATTGGGTTCACAAAATTATTGTTGTTTTATTTATTAAATAAAGAATGAGATTTATTTTAGCAATTCGTCATTGTTTTGTGGATTAATAAAAAGTACAATATGAGTATGCCTAATTTCGCCATTAACTTCAAGATAAAAAAATAAAATAAAAATATAATATGTGTAGGCCTAATTTTAACATTAACTTTAAGGGTGAATAAAAATAAAAGAATATAAGATAATCCAAAATTTATATTGTATCCTAGAAGTTTAGATTTGTTTTATTTTATTTGATTTTTATTTAATATTTTCTTATAACATTAGATGAGTTTTAGGCATGTAAACAAAAAAATAATATTTGTTTCAATTAAGAATGTGGTTACACATCTTTGTTGAAACACTTAAAAGAAATTCAAGGATGTGGTGACACACCTTGATAAAATTATTCTAATATATATTTTAACATGTGGATTAATTTAATTAAAAGTATCATCAATAAATATAATAATGAAATGAGAAGATTAGTTGTCTAGAATTCGGAAAAGTAAGAGTAAGTACTTTTAATACTAGATGAGTTTTATGCACGTTAAAAATATCTGTAAAAAATTAAGAATGCGGTTGCGCATCTTTTTTGAGACATTAAAAAAAACTCAAGGATGCGGTGACGCACCTTGTCCAAAAATATAATAATTTTCATTAATTTAAAATAAGATCACTTATAGATAAAGTTAGGTGATGCACTCAAGAGAAGAAAACAATTATGTTCATAAGTTATTTATATGTCAAAAGTCGAGAATGCAGTTATGCATCCGATTTGAGACCAAATAAAAGTTCAACAATAAAAATGCAAACAAGTCATGACTTGAAAATAATATATCTACAAATGATTTAAAGTAGGTAGAAGTCAATAAAAGCGACCGTGCTAAAACCACGGGACTCGAGGGATGCCTAATACCTTCCCCTAGGTCAACAGAATTCCTTACCCAAATTTCTAGTTCGCAGACCATATAAAGAGTCATTTCCTTTTGATCAGGGATTAAACAAAAGGTGACTTGGAACACCATAACTCAATTCCAAGTGGCGACTCTGAAACGAAAAATAAAATAATCCCTTAATCAATAACGTCACTTAAATTGGAAAAACCCTTCCGCCGCCTGTGCAAAAAGGGGTGTGACAGTGAATGAATAACACATGACAATGTGAGTTAGTAATGAAATCGTATGAGAATATATTTAAAGTTATGAATAATAAAATTAATTTCGAGTAGAACACTTTTGTATTGTAATTTGTTGTTTATCACATTTAAAGTTTCTTCATTTGTTAAAACTTTTACCTTTTCATTTTCTCCTATTAAATAAATAAGGGGAGAAACTAATCCTACGAACATAATTAGAACTTTGAATTTATCATTCCCTAAAATTAATCTCATTAATTTTCCTTTCTTAAACTAAGAAATATTACTTTCTTTTTTTCATTATTTTTACATTCATATATATATATATATTAAAATTTTCACTTTCATAATTTATATCTCTTTTATCTTCATAACTTATATTTTCATAATCTCTATAGCTCCTCATAACTCCCAAATTTAAATGTGTAAACTTATGATAATTTATTGTGTTTCTTAATGAATATCTATATAAATATGTATAGTAAGGCAATCCTTTTTTAAGCAAATGTTAATGTACTTTAATTCACATTTGATGTACTCATGAGGAAACTGTTATTAATTATGCATATTGATTTTCTCTTGCTTTTTAGTTACTCATGTTGAAGAGATCAATTCTTGAACACAAAATCGTAGGCTCTAACTTATAGAACCTTCCATATTAGTAATATTATGCACTTTCATATTAAGAATCTACCATAATGATCTTCACCACTTATAGCATCAGAGAAATGTCAATTGAAACAAATTATATATATATATATATATATATATAGAACCATGAATTGAGATGGGGATTAAAGAATAGAAAATTAAAAGAAATATTTAAACTAAATTTTGAAAGAATTTGATTAAGACCATGCAATACAATGTCATAAGTTCTCAACTTGTGTTGCAAGTTATTCCTTAAAAGAGAAGAAAAAGAACTACGATAGAAAATAATTTTTTTGCCAAAATCTAAAATAACAATTGAAAAAAAAAAGAGTGTAATTTAATGAACCAATACTATAACTTGTGTTTTTGTTTTTTTTTAATTGTTTTTTTTATCCCACTTTTAGTTTATCTATTTTTTACTTCACGTTTTATTTTATATGAATTGAAAGAAGTAATTGAAAAACAAAATCTAATAAATGAAAATGTTGATCCCATAATTGATGATTTCACAGATTTTTGAGTCAAAAATTGTTCTCTTTTTGCCTTGGTTTACTTATATGGTAATTGCACTCCACGCATATATTTTAATATTAAATACTCATATTCTTTATACTATGAAAATCATACTTTTATAACTCTTTTGAAGTATATTAAAATATAATTATCAAAATAAATAAGATTGTTAATATAAATATTTAATATATATATATTATGAAATTTAAAAATAGGATAAATATTTATGCCAAAAATATTTATTCATGCATTTGATAAATTAATTTATTTTTGTTAAATATGTATCTTTTGAAAAATTTAAATAAAAAATGAATACAAATGACGAAATAAGTTGATTCGATTTTTAATGTATGATAAAAATAAAATTACAAAATTTAGTGCATAAAAAATTTATGATTAAAATTTAAATTATGTTTTAATATACTTGGTTATGAATACATATCTCACGTGGGGTGTCTATGTATTAATTTCATATAAAAAGATGTGTAATCATTTGATTTGAAAATGCAAGGATTATATTAGAAATTAAAGCATATTATCAGAGTATTCAATTTAATTAACCTTCAATTTTATTATTCTCTATATAATATGTGAAGTGGTTTATTATCTATCAAATATTTTTACATAGTTAATATGAATTTATTTATCTTTATATTTCATATAAAAGATATAGATAAAAATATAGTGAGTGAGTTAATAATTCAAAAAAAAAATCATGTCCTCATTTGAGGTTGAATATATTGAGACTTAATAATCAGTAGCATAACGTTTTTAAAGTACTTTCTGAAAAATCATATTTGACGAGTGTAACATAACATTTATCTATTGATATAAATACAACTAAAGAATCTAAAATACCAATAGACGTGATTTATGCAAAAATCATACAAATCTAAATTGTATATTTGCAAAAGGAACAAGAACGATTGAAAAATGAAATATTTAAAGGAGTTTTATCATATCAATATGAAAATAATAATAGGACGTGTTGATGTATTTCATTAGTATTTTTCAGTTACTTCACAACATAATTCTCAATTTCTCATATACTCAGAAAAAAAAAAAAGGTACACCGAAGTATATGTTGTAATATAAAGATTCAAATTCATTGATATTCCAATAAAATGTACAAAGTGACATCAAAACCTATTGTTAAATACCTGTTCAGTGCAATATAAACGAAACAAAAAAATTACTAACAAAATATATCTTGACATATTGATTAAGAATGTAAATCCCCCATTTAGTAGATTATAGATGTTAAATTTATTAAGTTTCATTTCAATTGTCATCTCAAAACGATCTTCATAATTAATGTATAATTAAAAAATAAAGTAATGATATTACGTTTGGGCATAGAGAGAACGTATATAATTGATTGAATGAAATAGTTCTTTAATAATTATTTCAAAGACCGCGCGAGGCGCGACCAAATTCCCTAGGTAATCTATAACTCTCAATAATAGGGATATTTTTTCCTAATATAAACATTTATACATCATATGGTAGGGGTGTTCACGGATCGGTTATTGGTCAAAACTAAAATCAAATCAACTTAATCGATTTTAAAATTATCAAAATCAAATCATTATCGGCTTTGGTTCGATTATTCGATTATTAACCTTAGATAAAAATAAAAGAAACAATTCATTCAAAACGTGAAAAAATGACAACAATCAATTCAAAACAAAAATAGTTAGAATACGGCCTGACATTACATAACTTTCAATCATTGAATTTACTATGAATAAAACGTAAAAATTTATTATTTTGTCCCAGAAGGAATAGACAGTGACATTTTCAATCTCATAAAAGATTGTCATAGACACTCATATACATGAAACCAATAAAATAATATACTCACCTTGGCATTTTTACTTTCTTAAGTAAATTATAATTAAATTTTGATGAAAACACATATAAGATCTTTAAAATTGTTTATAAAAATAATATATTATGTATGTATAATAATAAAATATATGTATATAATTTGTCGGTTCAGTTCAGTTATTTCCTCATTTTTTTTCGGACAAAATCATAACCAACCCAAATACTATCGATTTTTTAAAAAAATCTATACCAAACCACGCCTAACCCAAATAAAATTGATTTATGTAATCAATTTGGTTCAATTTTTCGATTTGAATCGATTTTTATCCAAATCGTGAACACCCCTAATCATGGGTGTATATCCATCTTTGATAATATGTAGGGTAGATTACGTTGATTGGGACAAATAAACGCAGTGGTCATTTCGTCGTCCGTTTTGGCAAAAGAAGTGATGCGAAAGCAAGATTTAGCCTTTTCCAATAGGTTTGTTATTGACGCTATCCGTGCCTGCAATCACAATGATTTCTCAGTTATATGGTTACCTGTCAACAACTCTCAGTGGAGAACACTTCGTAAGATTATAAGTGATTTGATCGATGAGCAGCTAAAGGAAAGGGAATTAGGAAATCGTGAAAATGTTGATGTGTTAGATGCCCTTCTCGACATTAGCACTGCTGATGAAATTGACAGAAATCAAATCGAGTAACTTTGTTTGGTTAGTTTATTCTGTAGATTTGCTTTATTTATGCCTCTTTCTCCAATCGAGCAATGTTCATTTGTTTTTTACTTGTCACTTTGAACATATCATATAATTATTATTTTTTTTATGTTTTCACTCTTAATATTAATTACATATTTCTCAAATTATTTTCCAAGATCTAATACTAAACATCAATTAATAAAGATAGTTTGACGGATTAGTTATATCAATTATTGTTTTTCTTAAGCTAGTATGACGACTGGATTAGTATGAGAAGATCTTGTATAGGTCTCTCCTTCTCATCAATTTTTTTGGTGCAACTCTTACTACTAGTCCCACTAATATGTTAGAGATAAGGTTTATGTCCCCTCTGACCTCTTGTAACTTTTTGTTATACATTGATATAGTAGGGTCAAGCAAAACCTCCGCACCAAAGGCTCACAAGTCACAACTCAAGTTTGACTAATTGAAAGCAACATATGTTTTGGAATTTTTCACTTGATTTTATATGGCATCTACTTCATATGATCTTACACTAGAAAGTTTTGCAGGACCTGTTTGCAGCAGGGACAGATACGACATCAAATACATTGGAGTGGGCAATGGCAGAACTACTCAAGAATCCACATACTTTCGAGAAAGCACAAGAAGAACTAGCACAAGTAATTGGCAGAGGCAAACTAATAGATGAAGCTGATGTTGCAAAATTACCTTACTTGAGGTGCATCGTAAAAGAAACCTTTCGAATACACCCACAAGTTCCTTTCCTAATTCCGCGCAAAGTTGAGGAAGATGTTGATCTTTATGGCTATACTATTCCAAAAGACTCACAAATTCTTGTGAATGTATGGGCAATAGGGCGCGACTCTAGTCTATGGGAAGACCCTTTGGACTTTAAGCCGGAGAGGTTTTGGGAGTCAGATAGAGATGTTAGAGGTACGGATTTTGAGCTAATTCCATTTGGTGCTGGTCGAAGAATTTGCCCTGGATTGCCTTTGGCTATCAGGATGATTCCAATCGTGCTAGGTTCATTGATAAATACCTTTAATTGGAAGCTAGATGGTGGAATTGCACCTAAAGATTTGGACATGGAGGAAAAATTTGGTCTTACCCTGGCAAAAGCTCAACCTCTGCTTGCTATCCCTATTCCACTGTAGATGTTAGTAGATCAAGATACTAGAATATATATTACGTAAAATATATTCTAGTGTATATTATGTCTATAATGAGCCATAAGCATTGGATGTCTCTCAAAATGCTATATAAGTCATTGTATTTGTAGATCTATATATAGTTGCGTATCCTTGAAATAAGACCATGTCACCACCAAGGGTTATGTATTCTTTCTTGGTTTCAGTAATGACAATATTATTTGGAATAACTATTTTTGCCAATCATGACCTATAAACAAGAACAAAGGAGTCGTTCATAAATTATAAAATTAGAAATTTAGCATAAGAAAGTAGTCACTCATCCTAATAAGAACCTTCTAAAATACATTGTTGAAACTACACACACTGCAACAACACATACTTTTAGTTGCAATAGATTTTTAGGCATAATACATAAACGTTTTTTTTAACTTGGTCTCAACTGATTATGTCCTCCAACTTTGAAGGTGCAAACACAGTGTCACGACCCGAGCCTACACCCTGGATGTGACCTGAACTCGAGAACCATTGGTGGTCCCCAAACGAACCGTCATCCTGCCTGACTAAATGCGAAAGACTAACTCATCCATACACAAGCATCAAAATGAAAGAAATGCTAAATCAAAATGTAATAAATCTCAAAACTCTAATGAGTATGAAACATAAGTTTTAAATAAAAAATCTGAAACTGAAAGACTTTTCAAAATTGTCTATCTATGATGCCTCTACTATACAAAGATGAGTCTCAGGATAAGTCCCACAACTCCACAAGAGAACTACTATTAACAACTCATAAAGTGAATTGTCATACAATGGGCTCTGAAAATTGATGAAAAGTGAAATCCCTTTGTCAATAAAATCTGAAAATTCCCAACCCTAATCTAAAAATATTTCATCACCCTCTCTTTTTTTTGACTTAATAATTACTTAAATAGGGAATTGTCATACAATTGGTTCAAATCGTGGGCTCTAGATTGTGGCCCCACTACTAGAAAATAGGCCTATGGCAACGGGTCCAAAACCGTTGCAATAAGTATCCAAACCGTTGCAATAGGCCAAAGGCAACGGTTCATGAACCGCTACATCAGCTCACGTACCAATAGAACTATGGGAACGGTTCTTTTACCATTGCAATAGATAGACCTATTGCAACGGTTTTTCATCCGTTGTTATAGTCCATTCTATTGCAACGTTTATGTTGTCTAATGAAACGGTCGAAAACTGTTGCATATATTATCTTTTGCAACGGTTGTGTAAGCTACTGCAATGCATTTTTGTGATTTTCAAGTAATTATTATTAGCTATAACGATGGTTATTAGAAGTTGTTGCAACAATTCTTAGGTTCTACTGCAACAGTTGGTGGTCTAACACAATTTATTTCCTTGCAAAACAAAATATAATATATTAAAATTTATATAAATTACAAAAGAAATATTCAACAACAAGATCATAATCCAAATTATCCAACTAGTATTATCCATATATAAAGCAGAATATACAAATTTGTTTGACACATTCAATAGTTGGCATACACAAGTTCATAAAAACTAGAAAATTTAAAGGCCTTGCATTGTTCAGCTAATACTTTGAAGGTCTTCATTTCTTTCTTCTACCCCTTCCTTTATTCACCTACAAAATGATCAGAAATACGATCTATATCAGATTAGTGTGTTTTATTAAAATATTCATCTGATCAATCAGAGGTAATTAGTAATAAACTCAGGTCGACTCTACAAATAAAGTTATATAAAAAGTCATATACTGTAAGGTGATATTATATTAGTTTGTATTACCGACCATTCCTTTATCCACAACATACAGAAAATCAACCTAGTTTTAAAAATAAAGTTAACTTGAGCGTAGGTTGAAATAGAGCTAGCTTGACAAAGAAACTGTCATCAGATCATCATATCCAGAAACTCAGTGTCAATTGAGGAAGCTCTAATGTACATAAGATGCTATAAGAAACAGTGAAAATGATAACCTTCATTGTCATTCTTGACCCTACTGAAAACCTTATCACTCATGCATCTAAAGGTAACTAATAAAAGTACAAATGCTTGTATTGTGTAAACAAAATGCTACTTTCAAGTCCAATTTTGCTATACCGAGTGACAAGCTTGTACAGCCGGACGAGCATCTCATGATGTTATGCCTAAAAGGAAACAAGACAAGCTTCACCTTCGATACAACTTATGCGACTCGAAATCTCATGCCTGTATATTACAGAGTATTTCTCCTAATTTTATCAGTATTTATTGTTAAATCAGCTTCATTAATCATATTCGCTAGGATGTGAAGGCTAATTTTTTGAACAAGTAACAACAAATTAAGATAATATATGTGAATTGTGATTATAAGATTGAATGAGTTATCTAACAACTTATTTTATAATCAAAAGTACATTTCCAAAATAAATGGGATCTAGATATTGTGTAATACCTTTAATGTGCTGAGAGGATGTTGGTATGGGAAGTTTTGAAAGTTCAGCAACTGCGATCGTTGTGTTGTTGTCAGAATCAAATGACAATTGTTTGACAAGGGGAATGAAGATTGTTACAATTGTAAGGGAAACTAATTTCTCAATCTCTTTGAAAGTTTCTGAATGGAAAATTAAAGTTATACATACTCTTATTGTAGGTAGAAGCAGCACAAGGATATGGTGAGGGCCAAAGAGCTGAAACATTTTCATTAAGATCACAAATGAAGTCAATTCTTGAAGATTGGTTATATGTTAAATCTGTACACTTCTAATCTTGCTATCATAAATCAATAATTTACTAGTTTTATCGTTTAAACTAGAGGAATCAACATCAAAATTCAAACTTTATAGCTTGATCTTGATATATTCAAGGTAATTAATACTAACTTCCCTTGGCAGAACTAAAGAAAAAAAATTCTAATGAAAAATAGCATTATATATGAATAAGGTTTCAACATTGTCTTCAAGTAATTTGTAACAGTTAAAAGGTAATGCTTTTCACTTGGTGAAAGTATTTACAGATATACCTTGAATGGTTTCAGAAGACCCATACATATCCGCACTCTTCTTCTTTGCCCATCAGATGATCTGTGCATTCTCCAGGACAGATCGATACCAAGAACCTTCATAAGCATAAGATTAAGAATTTAAACATATGCTGATCTAGTTGTTTGCATATTAGATGAGTTTACCACAATCAGCTTTTATTGAAGATAAATTACTGTAAAAGGTAACACCCACCCGAAGAAGTTAAGAGGTCTAAACTTTCTTTTCTTAGTTTGTCGTGCATGTTTGTGTGTATTTATTTATTCCCATTAGCAATTTTTATCATGGTACAAAGTTAGAGCACTCCTACTTGTCATGAGAGACAAAATTCCGATTAAGCCTAGAAAATTAGTAAGTAGAAAAAGAGAGAATTTTTCCAGGCTTTAGCATATGGTCTATACCTTTATCAGTTTACCTCAAAACACTAGCAGAATATATGATACATTCTTTTTGAGTTGTCCATGGGACTTTGTTGAATTTCACGCAGATAACAATTGCTCATTTTTATCTGTACCTTAATTAGTTCATCTCATGTTGTGGATCAGTTCCTGGAACCCCAAAAATCATTTTCTCTATAGAAACATCCATTTGGATAGGCACCTCAAATCCAGCAAACACAACTCCTCTCCTCCACTGCAAACCAGAAAGCAAAGCAAAACTTAGTTTTCTACGTTAGTAATCAATTTTCAAATTCACAAGTACATTTAAAAGATGTGGCATGTTTGTCATTTCATGAAACAGGTTTAATCAAGCTTAAACAAAATGTTAGCACTATTATAGCATATTACTTCTATAACTAAAATCTTCTTAAAAGTACCATATTACATGTAGAAACTAGCAACAAATAAATGAGAGAAACCATGTTACATAGATTGAATTTTAAAGCTGATTCCAAATAGAACTCCGACTAAGCAAGTACGTAACCTTTGTTAAACATAACAGAAGAGCACTTAGTTCTGCTGGAATTTATTCAATTGTTACATAAGACGACACTGTCAAGTTCCAATACATGCAATTAACAAACTAAAGAAGGCAACAATCCTCAAAATATAATAAGCCATGAAGAGATAGTGAATGAGCAAAGCAAGAGAAGACCTGAAACTTGGTGCTCAATTTGATGTTTGGATTTACCGGAGAAAAATTATTAATGGTCGCTTTCTCCAAATTTGATTTCCTAATTTCCAGAAAGAAGACCTGAAACTAGGTGCTCAATCTGAGCATTGTGAAGACCAAATTGAAGGAGTCACGAATTGAGTTCCACAAATTTCATTTGAAAGAATACAAGGACTAATTACCTCAAACAATTGCAGACAAACATAGTAAAAAAAATAAAGAGTACAAAAATAAAGAATCAAATTTGTTTTAGTATCTAAACTTGCAAGTTTCATCAACATACTATATCTACCCAATAGATTTGAAACCCTAATCTCTTCACATATATACTTACAAATTCAGATGAAACTTACCTCTGTTTCATCAATAAAGATGACGACATGAGCAAAAAATTGGATACAAGTGCTTTTCTCCTGCGTGGTTTAACGAATAAGAAGACGATGCTGAGGACTCCATGGCAAAAGAGATAAATGGATACAGGAGATACAAAACCCCTAATTATATAAGAAAAAAATATCACCAAATATAAAGCGTTGCCATACATATTTTTATTAATTAACTGTAGCTATAGAGACAACTACTATAACGAAATTATAAGTGTTGCAATAGCTACCTCTATCGCAACAATTTTTTTGTTGATGCAACTGTTTAATTAAATAAGTGTGCTAATAGGGCAATATCCTTAAGCAACAGTTTAAATCGTTGCCATTGACTTGCTATCGCAACAGTTTTATACCCGTCGCAAAAAAAAACTGTTGCCATAGGTCCAATATCTAGTAGTGGGCCCAAAATCGTTGCTCAATCTGTGTATCCAAATTTTATATGTATTTGAATGAATTTCTAGACTGTGCAAAATATCAAAATGAATATTAACAAATGTAACGAATAAAAATGAATATTAAAAAATTTAATGAACATAACCAATGACGTGTAAAAAAATACAATTTAACATAAATAATGATTTAATCAAAATAAATAAATATTTGAACATATTCAACCGACTATGACAAAAAGTAATGTAATTAAAATTAACTGATAAAAAATCTTGAAATTTTAACAAATAAGTATAAATATCGATAAACTTATTTAAAATTANNAACCAATGACGTGTAAAAAAATACAATTTAACATAAATAATGATTTAATCAAAATAAATAAATATTTGAACATATTCAACCGACTATGACAAAAAGTAATGTAATTAAAATTAACTGATAAAAAATCTTGAAATTTTGACAAATAAGTATAAATATCGATAAACTTATTTAAAATTAAAAAAAAAATTGTATTTTGAACTGTTCAATAAATAGATTTTAAAAGTTACGAATTTTGAAAATGTTAGGCCAAAATTGGGTGTCAACACTAAGAACATGTATCTGCATCATTAAAAGATGTAGGTCAAATGACATATGTACATTGAATGTACGAGTATGTAATATAGATGAATAATAAATAACTGAACGAAAGGACTGCAATAGATAACAAAATGTACTCAAGTTGAATGTAAAGAAATAAAGAAGTTAAATCATTTAAAGCTTTACAAAATATTTTCTCATCTCTGAACTCAACATAATAAGTGATATATAAAAATACACTTTTACTCTATTGGGAGATTCTCTAACTGGCATTCATCACTATGAGCTACATAATGATACATCGTCTCTGCCACACTGCCAGAACTGTCTTATACCTTGCCGGGATATAGGACACCTCAACTAAGTGGATCCACTAGGTAATAAGAATTCATCTAAAAAGTATGATCCCTTACCCATGTTGGCAGACATGGTTTATGAGGATTTTGAGTTGTCTGAACTCATCCCTATATCGATGCTCAATACTGATCCCAATGATATGCTCATGCTCAAATGTATACAACATACTCTTTCTCTATTTTGAGGTAATTACTCAAAATAACTTCTTAAAAGAGGTAACTGCTATGAAATATCTCTGAACTCATTAACTCATTTAGAAATCAAAGTTTCTCTTTTCTCAATGTAAAAATTGATACCTTTGGGAATATTTAGTTCCCTTATACTCTTACTCAATTCATATTTTAAAACTCTTTCTCAAAACTATATCAAAAATGATATTGTGATCTGATCATTTATGACTCGGGAAGTCATACTGCAGAAACATTGATGGCATATCTAGATACCATACTGCTTAAACATTGATGGCATACTCTACTGTCATACTAATCATGTTTTAAAACACTTTCTCAAACTCTTCCCTTCTTTCTCAAAAACTCAATTTGAAACAAACAATGTTGGCTTTAAAAAATTCTCAAAATTTATAACTCAATATAGGGTTCATGCTGAAATATAGACATGAACAACTCAACTCAAGGATCTCATAACAATATAGAAAACTCAATACTCAGAACTCAACGATACTACTCATCTCAAGAATACTCAATTCATAGGGTTCATGTTGAAATATAGACATGAACGAATCAACTAAAGAATCTTAATGCATAACATATAAAAATTCAATAATTAGGAATAAAATTTCAAAAGAATCAAGAACTCAAGAACTCAAAATCAATTCATCTCAAGAAAACTCAAATCTAGGGATAGAATCCTAGATTACTATTTTACTGATTTAAAAGTAGATGTAGGGCGTGATGACAAACTAGTCCAATACTATGATAGCTTACATACCTGGAAGAACAAGGTTCTTGAAGAATCTTGAAGCATAACTCGATTAGAAGTCTTGAAACCCTAGCTTGAAGGAGAACAATCAAGAAAACCTTTCTTGAGATTCTTGAATTAGTTTCTTGAAATCTCTATGGCCAAGAATTAGGATTTTCATTACTGATTCATAATTGTATAAAGAAATTTGAGTTGGAAAGAATTAAATTCTTGGAAAAGGACTTACCTTGAAGAAAAATCTTGAATGGAAGTCCTATGCTTTAATTTTCTTTTAGGGTTTTGCCTTAGGGTTTTAGAGAGAAGAAAATGTGGGATTAAGAGATGAAATCTGATTGGTTTGGGCCTTTAATTAGTCAAGAAATTCGTTTAGAGTTTTCTTAGAGGTAAAAAGACAAAACGATCATTTTTAATGTTTTCCAGTCGGCTAATTCGTCATTGCACTATATCAGGTTACTAAAATGGTCATAACTCTTTACTCGAAACTCGAATTGATGCGAAATTGGTGGCGTTGGAAAGAAGATTCAAATACTTTTAATTTGATAGGTTATGGGTCACGTAACTCTTTATATTCTAAGAGATATGGTCATTTGAAGTTGATCTAAGTAAAATCTTACATCAAAACTTAATCGGTAAGGATACTTTCAACTCATCTTCGTGCTAGGAGATTCTAGTGACCTTAATTGATATCAAAAATCATTCCACACTAAAGAATTGACCTTTAAACATATGGACAATTTAAGAATCACCCGGTATGATCTTATTCACAAATGAAGAATGGTTCGAGTCTTAACTTAAAAAAAATTGGGGTGTTACACCCAAACACTTTAACTTGTATAAAATTGACAAATAGACACATATCTCCTATGTGCACGTGGCGTCCTACATGAAAATTTGTGTCCTACATGAAGTTCTATATGTATTTTATCATGTAAGATGCATGTGTCTACTTATTTAATTTATACAAGTTTAAGGGCTTACTTGTGCACAACCAAAGTTGGAAGGTGTAAATATCAGCTGAGGTCAAATTAAAGGGCACACATTTGTATTATGCCTAGATTTTTCTCTTATCTATAAAGTTATTACCGCAGAATTATTTAGCGGCAATTGAATTAATACAGAAGAAGCAAAGTAAATGGCATCGTGTAGTCCTATGACGTGTGAACACTTAGTGGTGTCGTTGTTATAGGGAGCGTAGTGTCACAGACTTAGACTTCTACTAAGCACACCATGCGGGATTCGATAACTCGCTCACGAGTTTTTCACTGTCTTGCAAGCTCAAGTAAGCCTTTTTGACACTAGACCACTAAGGGACTGAAGAGAGAGCCAAGAGAATTTCCTCTTATCTCCTCTGCCTCTATCATTCTTGTCATAATTAAAGTATGTCAAAGTTTCGAACTTGCGTGATAGCTTCATCAATAGTCCTAACATGTCGGCGTTCCAACTCTGTCTTGGCCCAATTTTGCAGCCCATTCATGAAGTGGAACAACATATCTCCATCTATGAGGTTGGGAATATGAAGTGTGAGGGTGATAAACTCCTTCACATATGCTCGTATGTTGCATGTCTGCTTCAACTCCCAAATTTTTTATTTCGCCTCATAGATACGTTGTTGAGAAAGAAGGCATTCTTGAACTCGACTTAAGATTTGAAAGAATTCCTTGCTTTTTCTTGTTGAATTTACAAATGGTTGTCCCTATAATTATACTTCTAATTTAGGGGTTTATATGTAAATAATATTGTTTTATAAGTCTTTACATATTTACTAATTAGCTCTTATTCTAGAATTCTCTACATAGTTAAAAGATTCCAAAAGATTCAAAGGACTTTCATTCAAATCCATGGAATTCTAGGATTTTTCATGGGAATTCTCCACATGCTCTAGAACCTTCCACTATGGGGTAGCCTTCTTCCTATGTAAGACCTCCGCAGCAACCTTGTGTCATGTGACACTTACATGGCGTGATGACGGGTCCTCACAATGGGCTCTTCGGGTCCTCACAATGGGCTCTTATAAACTCTATAACTCTCCCAACACATTGCACAAACAACGACAGCATGGAGGAAAGTAGAGTAATACTAAAAATGACTAAATTGCCTTTGTCAGGAAAATAGCATATATGTAGCAAAGTTGGTGAAGTAGTAAATATGGGTGGAGCATCTTTCAGGACTTCACTAAATTTGGTTTCTAACACCATTTTCTCTTAAGATTTGATTGATTCATTTCCAATTCTGCAAAGGAATTTAAGGATTTGGTATGGAACATCATGGTCGAGGTTGGTAAACCCAATTTGGTAGAGTATTTCCCTTTTCTTAAAAGGATTTATCCACAAGGTATAAAACCCAAGTTGTAAACTCTCCTTGTAGATGGATGATAGCATCTATATCCTTTGTGTAAGTTGATGTACCCTATGAACACACAAGGGTAAGTTTTGGATTGAACTTGTTGCTACTCTTGATATATGGAAAGCATGTACACCCAAACACTTTTAGGCTGTTGTAATCAGGTTGTTCCCCATACAACTTAACAAATGGAGTCACCATTTTTAGGATTGAGGAAGGCAGTATATTAATTAGGAATACTGTAGTGAGGAGAGCCTCAACCCATAGAAACAAATGTAGGTTAGCATGAAGTAGCATGAATTAAAATTATAATTTTATACTGTGATACTAACCTGCAGGTGAGTCGATTGTTCCACACAAGAAGTCGACTAAACAACTTTAATTCACCCTCCCCCCCCTCTTAACTTTCAATAGCTACTACAAAAGTTACCAAATTTTCCTTGTGAAAATGTGGACCAACAACAACTTACAGAAATAATTATATTTATAGGGTTATTAAAGTTCCATAGCTATAAGTATGTTATTTATAAAAAATGACTATAATTTATGTCTTTTCTTTAGCAATTTTTTTATATGTTTTTATTTTTCTATTTATACACTAATACTGATTTATTTACAATGAATTAAAAAAGCAAAATGTATTAATTGTACAATAGATGAATACTTTGAATTCAAATTGGTATCTCTATTTATAAAACTTAAAGTATTAATATATCAAAGATACAAGTATTTATAAAAACTTAATGTATTAGTATATCAAACAAGGCAAAGTATAACAATTAGCATATGAACACGACAATATGAAAAAATGGTTACACAATTGTTAAACAAAAACTGAATACACCAATAAACTATACTTATGAATACATTGTTGTTAAACAAAAGATGGATACACTGGATAACCTAGAAATAAGAAAAATGGAGAATAATAGAATGTGTAGGTATCAAAATGTGTAAGTATTCGGCTGTATAAAAAATTGATAAAGCCAACAAACATTAATCTCTTTTTGATCAAGTTTTTCCTGTAATACTTGAGGTTTGGTGTTAACTCAGGTATTTGTTTATAAAAATATAGTATTAATATATTCAATTATACTTGTATTGCCTAATTAATCTTTTAAATTGGATAGATTACTTATGTATCCAGATATACTTGAATTCACAAATCACCATTTAAACTTGTGTTAATATATCAATACAAGTATTTATGTATTTCAGTATTCTACTATATACAAATTTGACAATCACACAAACCTCAATTTCTTTTTGCTCATGTTCTTCCCGTACCATTTTTTTTTTTTTATAATTATAGTCATTGTAATGGAGAAAACAAAAGTTATTCTTCAATTGTAGCCCTATACAAATAGATGAAAATATAGATGTATACAAATATAATCTTCATAAAAACGAGAAAAAATTCAATTAAAAGATACATGATGAATTCAAATCACAAAAATTGCTCTTAGAATCTTCCAAAGGATCTTAAATTGGAAGGAATTTGGGGGGGGGGGGGGGGGGGGNGAAAATCTGTGATATAGGGATATTGATGAAAGAGAGTATTAATGAGGGTAAACATGAAAAACTGATCACATAAAACGTGCCTATACATTAATTAGTTATGCTTGTAATAATAACTTTCCTATAATATTTAATAACTTTCTTGATTATTTGTATATAATTAATTTTGCTATTTATTGTGTAGTTATATCCATATAACATAAAAAAAATTATATCTAGTTTTCTATAATTGATGTCTTTTTCTAGCTATATTTTTTATTTTTCTATTTATACACTAATACTGTTTTAATTACAATGAACTAAAAAAGAAAAATATATTAATTGTACAGTTAGCATATGAATACTTTGAATTCAAATTGGTATCTCTATTTATAAAACTTACAGTATCAATATATCAAAGATACAAGTATTTATAAAAATTTAATGGATTAATATATCAAACAAGGTAATGTATAACATTTTAAGTATGAACATGACAATTTGAAAAATGGATACATTGTTGTTAAACAAAAAATGAATACACCGATAAAGTATACTTATGAATACATTGTTGTTAAACAAAAGATGGATACATTGGATAACCTAGAAATAAGAAAAATGGAAAATAATAGAATGTGTAGGTATCAAAGTGTGTAAGTATTCGACAGTATAAAAATTTGATAAAACCAACAAACGTCAATCTCTTTTTGGTCAAGTTTTTCCTGTAACACTTGAGGCTTAGTGTTAACTCAGGTATTTGTTTATAAAAATATAGTATTAATGTATCCAATTATACTTGTATTGCCTAATTAATCTTTTGAATATGATAGATTACTTATGTATCCATATATACTTGTATTCACAAATCATCATTTCAAATTGTGTTAATATTACAATACAAGTATCTATGTATATAAGTATTCTATTATATACAACTTTGACAATCACACAAACCTCAATTTCTTTTTGCTCATGTTCTTCCCATACTATTTTTTTTATAACTATAGTCATTGTAATGGAGAAAACAAAATTATTCTTCTATTGAAACCCTATAAAAATAGATGAAAATATAGATGTATACAAATATAATCTTCATAAAAACGAGGAAAAAAATTCAATTAAAAGATACTTGATGAATTCAAATCACAAAAATTATTCCTAGAATTTTCAAAATGATCTTAAATTGGAAGGAATTTG